>NW_028115172.1:0-25330 GCF_964273445.1 Streptopelia decaocto
GAGGAAGAGGCTCCTCTCACAAACCCAATATTGCAGGGCACCACGAAAAATACCTGGATGAGGCTGGAGAGGAAAAAAAACAAAAGGGGGGCAGGGGAGCAAAAATGCTTTTTGCTTGAAGGAATTTGAGAGAGGAGAGAGAAGAAGGAAGGAAGGAGAGGGAAGGAGAGGAAGGAGAGAAAGGAAGGAAGGAGAGAAAGGAAGGAAGGAGAGGAAGGAGAGGAAGGAGAGGAAGGAAGGAAGGAAGGAAGGAAGGAAGGAAGGAAGGAAGGAAGGAAGGAAGGAAGGAAGGCCAGTGTAAGGGCAAGAACATTTCTTGGGACCGGCTCTGGGGAGCCGCTTCTGGCTGTGAGCGAATCCCTGCCCACACACATCCCTGCTCAGGGCCCATATACGTTGCAGATACATTGCGGTTCACGCCAGTAAGCTTTCTGTAATTGGCCTGCCCGATGTAAAGCTAGCTTGGGAACTGCTCAGCATGGCATGGCAGCTTGAGTGGGAAAACAGAGGCCTTTGAAATTGAATTTAAAGTTAGCTGGCTCAGCTCTGTGAGCAACTGGAGCATCTGAAGTTACAGAGAGGGAAACTAGAAGTATAGGAGGGGATGGAAAGTGAGGAAAGTAAAGCGAAAGCTCGAGAAGTCTCTATGGATAGTGTATGATGCTTTTAAAAAACAGCTCTGCAGGTGACACAAAAGCTGTAGGAATCATCGCTCCCTTCCTGGGAGCCCCCAAACCATCCTGACATCGCTGTCCTCCCAGGTGGCACCGGCCAGGTGACAGCCCTGTGCCCTGCCTGGCTTCACCTTCTCCTCCCATACATTTGGGCAGAGGGAAAATGTGTTAAAAATAATATATATATGCAGAAAGGGCACAGGGATGGGTAAAAAGGCTTTCAACAAACCCCTGAGAAGTCATGTATGTTTTCTATTTGTGTTTCTACACCAGTTAAACAGTTGCTTTCCAAGCACTTAGCGGGGGAAATAGAAATAAAAAGCAAGCAAGGCCAGCCCCTCGTGCAAGGCCTCCCTCCCCCGCCCCGGCCCTGCTCCCCTTGGTAGCGATGCCAAAATATGCAGCCGGCCTCTCTATCTGAATGAATGTTTTGATTAAAGAAGTCTTAACAAAACACAGCCAGAACAATGATCCCGGCCCCCTTTCTGCAAGCTTCACCCAACTATGCAGTGTATATTTAGGGCTAGATTACAGGGACCTGTTCATTAATTGAACGAGGATGACAAGCCTGCAGTGTATGCAAATGCAGGTTTGGGTTTCAGTGGGGAGGGTGAATCTTAACCACCTAATGATACTCCTGCTGCATTTAAAGCCCCTTTAACATTGTGATTTTTTGAGGCCAGCTTTCACGAGCTTGCAAACATATGGAAAAGTTCAAGTTTTTCTATTTCCCTTCCAAATGCTTTGTTTCCTTTGACAAACAATATGATTTTTTTTTTCTGTTCTCACACTAAAACCATCACCTATTATATTGCCATGACACCCAAGGAAAGATGCTGATCAAAGGGCAAAGCGGGGCAATAAAGTGAGAAACTGGGGCCAGCAGGTTTGGTTTGGGGGTTGGCTTATTAAAGTATTGCAATTCTTTTTGCAAAGGTATTTTTCATTTTGCCTTCTGTTGCACGGTGGGAGAACAGCTGGTCAGTGGTGGGTACGAACTCGGGTTTGGTTGTTTGAATATACGTTGTACAGGGCTCTTCAGTGAGTTTCTTCCCACCCCTGCTTAGTAAGACACTATGGAAAGCCTGAACGCTTATGTGAAGTTTGCAATGTCATTTTAGCTCAAGAAAAGTGTGATCTGAAAGGTATGGTTTGCAAAATATCACACAGCTTAGCAAGGAGTAAAGAGCAGGATAGAAGGGAATGCTGGTAATAACATAAGAGCAGCTGGGCTGGACAATTTGCTTGAAGGAAACTGAGAGAGGAAGGAAGGAGGAGGAGGAAGGAAGGAGGAGGAGGAAGGAAGGAGGAGGAGGAAGGAAGGAGGAGGAGGAAGGAAGGAGGAGGAGGAAGGAAGGAGGAGGAGGAAGGAAGGAGGAGGAGGAGGAAGGAAGGAGGAGGAGGAAGGAAGGAGGAGGAGGAAGGAAGGAAGGAGGAGGAAGGAAGGAAAAGGAGGAGGAAGGAAGGAAGGAGGAGGAAGGAAGGAAGGAGGAGGAAGGAAGGAAGGAGGAGGAAGGAAGGAAGGAAGGAAGGAAGGAAGGAAGGAAGGAAGGAAGGAAGGAAGGAAGGAAGGAAGGAAGGAAGGAAGGAAGGAGGAGGAAGGAAGGAAGGAGGAGGAAGGAAGGAAGGAGGAGGAAGGAAGGAAGGAAGGAAGGAGGAAGGAAGGAAGGAAGGAGGAGGAAGGAAGGAAGAGGAGGAGGAAGGAAGGAAGAGGAGGAGGAAGGAAGGAAGAGGAGGAGGAAGGAAGGAAGGAGGAGGAAGGAAGGAAGAGGAGGAGGAAGGAAGGAAGGAGGAGGAGGAAGGAAGGAAGGAGGAGGAGGAAGGAAGGAAGGAGGAGGAAGGAAGGAAGAGGAGGAGGAAGGAAGGAAGAGGAGGAGGAAGGAAGGAAGAGGAGGAGGAAGGAAGGAAGAGGGGGAGGAAGGAAGGAAGAGGAGGAGGAAGGAAGGAAGGAAGGAGGAGGAAGGAAGGAAGGAGGAGGAAGGAAGGAGGAGGAAGGAAGGAGGAGGAGGAAGGAAGGAAGGAAGGAGGAAGGAAGGAAGGAAGGAAGGAGGAGGAAGGAAGGAAGGAGGAGGAAGGAAGGAAGAGGAGGAGGAAGGAAGGAAGGAGGAGGAAGGAAGGAAGGAAGGAGGAGGAAGGAAGGAAGGAAGGAGGAGGAAGGAAGGAGGAGGAGGAGGAGGAGACCACCAGAGCTGCCACCACAGGGATGTCCTGTGTGGTGGGACAGCCCTGTCCTCCTGTCCAGTCCCGTCCTCCTGTCCAGCTCTACCAAAACTCCAGTCTCCCCCCCGTCCAACCAGCCCAGGCCACGCTGGCACCTGGCACAGATTAGATGATTACTTTTAAACTAGCTTTAATTATTATTTAAGGCGGGATAGTTTGAAAGGCCTAGTGCAGGAGGTAAAGATGCAGAACATCTCCAAGAAAGCGTTTTGAAATGGAACAGGGACTAATTAGGAGAAAAAGAGTGAATAATTCAGACTAAATCAGTGAAGCAGAGGCAAATCAAGTTATCCTTGAAATGCATCTAAGCTAGTGGAAATGCACAAGGCTTAACTCTGGGTTTATCAGCAATCATCGCTCCCAGAGGAGAGAAGCTCCAAGTCTGAAGTCGCCATCAGAGAGCACAACCAATTTACACTGGAGAACCTTATCTGTGGTGTTCACATGGTGTACAATAATAGCGCCAGACCAACAAATGTTGTGTCAAGCAGTACCCAAGAACACGGTCTTCTCGGATAATGGCTGATACTAAACCTGCCAAGTCAGCCAAGACAACCAAATTGCCCTCTCGCCTCTTTTCCCCCTGTCTTAATGAGGTGACAAATACATCTTCTGGATAAAACACAAAGGGAGAAAAAGCATTTTATAGCTTCAGTCCACAAGATATTGTTTAAAAAACCAACAAGTCTTTCTCAATTCTCTTGAACGAGTCTTTCCAAGAAACACTTCATAAAGCAGCTCTTTAAAAAGAAGGGATAGTAAATATGCTTTACAGCAAACATAGAGCAACGCATAGAAAACAGCATGCTACTACCTTGAACTCCACATGTTCTTCCCAATCATTCTTTCATACTCTTTTATAGTTTATTCCCTTACTAATAAATACAGGTAGTCAACAATCCTTAAATGTTTTTAATGTAAATCAGCCCTTTTCTGTAGGCGAATATGGTCCTTTTCTAATAACACAGCAGTCTTTGAAAGGAAAGATCTTTGCCTTTAAATGTCTTGTTCTGATTTTTCTCCAACTTTCTCTCCCATTGCTTTCTCCATGGACATTGGAAAGAGAAGGAAGGAAGGAAGGAACTTCCAACATAAGACAACTCTAAATGCAAACACATAATTACAATTTTCAAGCAAGACTCTATTTTCAAAACCTGTGGCATAAAAATTATCTGGGCATGTTCCAGATTATCAATAACGAAAATAATCTCTGTGGTGTTTTCCCCAGCACTGTCACCAACAAGTAGACTTAACTCTCACAATCTGGATCTGTAACCAATTTTCTGAAATACGTAAGCCAAAATATAATACTGCTCCAATCTCGAATCCTGTTCTGACATAATACGAAAATTAGACTCAGAAAATTTTGGCTGCGCTTCTGTTTTATATGTTTTACTTCCAAATGCTCCCAATATACCAAGACGCGAAGCTGTAACTCAGGTGCAAGCGGAAAGTATGTACGATCCCACCACCGCTCTTCCGAGCTATGGGAAGGCAACACCTCTCCAGCACCACCTTGCACCACAGCCCAAAGAGAGGAGGTTGGAGATTCACTCTTGGGGCACAAGCGGCTCCGAGCACACATGTCACCCAACACCGGGCAGCACCAATGTCATGTTAACAAACTCCTGGAAGCGCCACCGACCCTTCGCCTGGACCCACAACGAGGAGCTCATGGGACCGTCTCCATTGCCGCCCGGGACAACCTTGCACTCGCTTCACTGGAAAGCCGATAATAATTTTCCCTGGAAGGACGAGAGGCTGTGCCAGCTCGCCTGCACTTTGTTACAGCTGAAAAATGATAAGATGCTTCCAAAGCCTTGCGTTACAATAGCTGTGCCTTCGGCTTATGGATTTATCTCCCTTTGCCCTAGATAAAACTCCATTCCTTGGACAAATTAGGTCTGCTTGTCATTCAACACTCTACCTAATGGTCTCAGCTGTGCGTTCCGGCAGTTAGTGAAGCTGGAGCATTCCACAGATAGTTTTCATTGATTTGAGAAGTGAGCCAGAAACCCAGTTGTATTTCATCCAGAATGAGAATGGGGCAAGTTAATGATGTAATTAGAATTATCAGGACCCTTAAATCTTAAACAACAGGTTTAAATGCAGGATGATAACATTTTTAAAGGAGTATATAACACAACCTGGTGATTTATGAACACCAAGTGCATTGTGAAGTGATGCACTAAAACATTTTCTTTAGTTTAGGGAGGCTGACTGCTGACATGGTGTTCACGTATGGACATCTACTGTCATGTTATCAGGACCATCATATGCTTTTCCGAAGGCAACACCCAGTGCGCAACCACTGTGTTTCAGCACAAATCCAGCAGATTTGAACTGCAGAGGCAACTCAAGGTAAGGCTGACATCATTCCCGTAAGTTATACTAGGGAGGCTGGAGGGGCTCAAGAAACTCATCCATAAAACCTCAAGCCAACAGCATTAGTATTTCCACTTCTGGTCCTTCTTTCTGCTCCAGGATGAGTTTTGCTCTAAAGGCATCTCGGCATCTTGCAGACGGATACTGAAGACGCTGTGTCTCCCAAGACTCATGCTAGAGGAATTTAGGAAGTTACTGCACCTGGATACACACTCCCCAGCACCAGCGTCCCTGCAGCTGTGTTAGACCTGCTCAGCTACCTCTCAGTTCATCACAGTGACCTAAACCAATGGCTCTGAACTGAGGCAACTGATGGACAGGTTCTGCAGCTCCCGCTGACCTTCAAGAGACAAGCAGGCACTAGTAACCTTATAAACACCCCCCAAAGTATCCTCAAAGAGCGAGCGTCACGGCCTTCCGCAGGTCTCCATGCCCCTGCGGAATGGAGCTGAACTCCTGGCCTCCACCATTCACACAGGTGTTGAAGCTTACACCCCCATTCCTGATCGTTTGCTCCTTCCTATGTGATATTTCAAAGTCACATCAATGGTTCCAGCTGCAAGGATCTAGCAGACCTCTGAAGTGCTAGGACAGCAGCTGGACACCATGGAAGAACCAGCACACCTAAAAAGAGTGTGACGCTCTTGTCTCCCAACACTGGCACAGGTACCCACCCTGAAGTTTAGGTGACAATACATCCCACTTGATATATTTACAGTTTTTCTGCACTTGTAGGCCTGTGGTTTGTTGTCACCTGATGAGACCTGCGATTCACTCCCAGCCCACGATAAATTCCTGTGCCTACATTTAATGTCTCAAGAGAAAGATCCCATGGGGGATGCTTCCTGTGTAATATTTAAACCAGGCTAATCTAATTGGGTAACCAAATGGCAAAGACTATGGCAGAGAGAGTCTATCATCCCTGCAAAAAATACATAGAATAAACCTTGGAATCCCTACAACTGGCAAAAGTTGACCTGAATAGGGAGTTTATTTTAGGTTTTAATTTTCTATTTTGTTCTACTTGCAATTAAAAATAAATGGTATGAAGCTGGTTTATAGAAACACTACGAAACAAAAAACCTCTTTACCCAAATGAAAAACAACAACCCGTGAAAGGAAAATACTCCACAACATTTAGAGTTCTGCAGGGACCAGTATACATACAGGGATTTTAATTTTCCACGGCCTCTAAGTGTTATAATCTCTATCAAGTGTGTGCACTCTGGGACCATGACTAACACCAGTGCTTGAACTCTGACTCGTTGTTGGCTTCTTTCTTCTTTCTTTAACACTGTTTTTAAACTCACATTTGATCCAAGAATTTGCAGGGATAAAGAAGTTTTTACAGCAATCTGTTCCTCTCAAGTCGAACCCACAGGTCTGTTACAGGACGTTGTGTCAACAAATCGCAGATGTCTGAGAGTCAATGCAACCAGTGGGAACGGCCACCACTTGTCTCGGGGACAAAGGCGTTATTGCTGCAGAAACTACCCGGATAGAGATGAAAAGATGACTCGAGACATTCAGATGCCAGGACTGTCTTGATGGTTTTACTACTAGCAGTCCGTCCTTTGCGTCCATGCCAAACACACCCCCACACCTTGCAAGAGTTATTTCTACATAATCATTATGACTTTATCTCGTGTGCTGTAAGAATAGTCACAACCACTGACTTCTCCAGGATCCTCTAAAATCATGAGCTCCCTACCTTCTCCAACTCACACACCCCATCTTTAGAGATATAACCCTGCCTGAGTTGCTTTATCCCTTTTCAGTGCAAGGCTGTTCAGAATGAGCAGTGCTGGCAGCTTTGGTACTACACAGACTTTTGTTTCAATACTGCCACGTTAACCGCCCCGTTACGTCCTGCTTAGCCACACTAAAACAGCGCTTCACTGTCTAGGACTAGATTAACCGGGACAGCACAGGGATTTTAGTCCATTCATCTGCCACTCTTTCTACTACTTGACAATGTTAACCAGATCAGGAAAAAGAGGAGACATGACCATTTGTTGAGAATTTAATGAGCTCTGGAGCATCTCCCGTGTGAGGAAAGGCTGAGGGAGCTGGGGCTCTGGAGCTGGACAAGAGGACACTGAGGGGGGACTCATTCCTGGGGATCAATATGGAAAGGGGGAGTGTCAGGAGGATGGAGCCAGGCTCTTCTGGTGACAACCAGTGATAGGACAAGGGGCAATGGGTACAAACTGGAACACAAGAGGTTCCACTTAAATTTGAGAAGAAACTTCTTCATGGTGAGGGTGGCAGAGCCTGGCCCAGGCTGCCCAGGGGGTTGTGGAGTCTCCTTCTGTGCAGACATTCCAACCCGCCTGGACACCTTCCTGTGTAACCTCATCTGGGTGTTCCTGCTCCATGGGGGGATTGCACTGGATGATTTCCAGGTCCCTTCAACCCGACACTCTGGGATGTCTCAGAGATCTCTGCCTCAATCACCAGACTGAGCTCACCCTCTCTCTCAGTTCTCTCTTGAAGTCACATATCCTTGATTTGCGTTTGCTAATGGTAAACCCATACCATGATTTAATAGACTTTCATTGGCAAAGCATATATAACATTGTGGCTGCCAAAGTTTATATAGGTCCCCTCCAAGTAAGTCACCGCACCTGAGACAGGAACCTGGGAACATTTATCAAAAAAGGAGAGGTAGGAGATGACATCCAAAGACAAAGTTTCCACAGAATTAACAGGAAAGGAGAAAGAGGAACCTACGTATTAAATGAGAATCTCAGAGTTTGCCATGAACTATCAAACTGGTCTGGAAAGCAGATTTCTGCTCCATTGAGAGTTTTTAATAGCATTGGATAACTAAGATAAACAGAGACTGAAGGGCTGCCTGAGACACATACAAAATTATTGAATTATGACATGTTTGAGAAGTTATTTACTTTATTGAGTATTTACATAAGGTTCACTTCCTCTTCGTATATAAGCTCAAATATTACAAAGATGTTTTCCCCCCTTAATGAGGGGACTACATTCAACAGCCACTGCTTCACTACCCCCCAAAAAATGAAAATAATCCATAATTAACTATTTTTCAGGTACATTCATAGGAGAGTTTTGCAGGCAGTCCCTTCCCCAGAGCCCCGAGGATACCAAGGAAACCTCCCTCTCTCACCAGGGAAATGAGGCTCATGTGGGCAGAAAACACAGGGCATCAAAAAGAGGAGATGGGGTACAAAGCGATGACCCTGAGAGCGAAGCCTTACTTATTGCTGTGCTATAGGCACCTGGTAAACTTTATGCCAGGTTCTTAATCCCTCTGGACCTCAACCCACCTCAATTTTAATGAATACAGATTATTATATCCAGTGTAGAAATTTTAGATTAGGTAGGAGACACTTCCTGGCTCTGTAGGGGACATCGCTATTAAAGCAGCAGATTTTTCTCCATTAGTTGGCCCACCTGCAATACTTTTGCTTACCTGCGAAGTGTCGTGGTTGAATATGACAGCGTTCAGGTCTCCACAGTTATAATGCTTGATGAGATCTTCAGTGGTGTACGGGGCCTGCAAGCTCCCTGCTCGGAGGCTTTCGTGTTGGAGCAGGGTCTGGTTCAGAGCAAACAGCACCTGCAGGAACACAGACAGGTAACAGGGAGGGGTTAAAGACGCGGGGGATCAAAGCTTAAAAGGCAAAACCTTGAAGAACTCTCTTACACCTGAAGTCAATTGACCCATCCTGGCTGGTCTTCAGGCACTCGCAGCTCAAAGTGGATCAGATGCAAAGTCCTCTACCAGTAGAAGACCTTGTTGTAAGACCCTTAATATTCCTCATTAAGTATAACTTCACAACACATACACATATTGCCCAGACATCACGTTTGAGGACTTTCAGGCTGTCTGTGCTGACTGCTCAGCTACATGAGAGACAATGAAAGGAAAAAGTCCTTCAATTGGGAAGCTTGTATTGCGTCTCTTTCCTGATCACCTGCTTAAATCCAAAGCCCAAACTCATAGGGTTTTGATAAAAATAGAAATCTTCCAAACTTCTGACGTCCCAGTTGTAGTATTAGGGCTTGCTGCATGCTTCCAGTAGCACAAACGTTAGGGAATTCATTATTAGTCTTTCCCCGTTCACCCACTGCTTTGCAAAGCGAACAGGGATACCGAATTGTGACACTGCCCGGCAGACTAGCAGAGTGTCCCCATCCCAAACTGGAATACACCAACAAAGCAGAAGCACTATTGACTATGGAATCTAGCTAACAAAACAAAAGTCCTTAAACATTATATTTATTTCCTCGCGTTACAAAAAGGCTGGTAAATTTCACATTAATTACCACAAACTTTTTTATATATGTGATAGATTGTGGGAGTCATTTATACCAGTTACTGAACCACCAAGTCTGGGCTTTTCATATTCTGCCTTCTAAGAACATTCCAAGGAAACTTGACAGAAAGTAGATGAATAAATCAGAAGAACGGCAGTTAAGACAGTTTGTCGCATATTATATAAAGAAACCAAAATATTTTTCCTACAATAAAGTGATACGTAGTGACTGCAAATCCAGAGTTCCGAAAGATTATATTGATGTGTCATTTTTCATGGAAAGACTCCCGCATCCCTCAGCCTCATGTTGCACCACATTTTCGGCTTCTCTCATCTATAACAGCAGTGCCGTATCCATCCCATGGAATAATCATCATCTCAAAACCCGGGTAAACTAACCCAGTTCGGCCTGTGACCCATATTCTTTCTTACTTGGCTTAAGCAGCTGAGCCCACTTTAAGGAGTGAAACTCAGAGTTTAAAATTAACAATGTACATACGTATTTGCAGGACGGAAGTTCTTAATAGTTCAAAATTATGATTCCCGTTGAAGTTTATAGGAAACGGCAAATTTGATTCACTCCTGCAAAACCTCAGGTATCAAATAAATACGATCTGAAATAATAATAATGGTAATAATGATGATAATAAAGCAAAATGTATCTCCAGGGCATTAACAGCCTCTTAATACAACGCTGTGACACGCTAACTAACATGCACAAAGTGGTTGAGGAAGAGCAAATGTTATTTTTTAATTTACTTTTAAAAAACATAAAGATGGTCTTTAAACTGAACCTGTGACACCTCGACTCAGCAATCGGTTCCTCATTAAGATCTGAGCCTAAAAGATTTCCTTGCCTAGATCTAAGGGTCTCTTCAGGCTGCTCTCCAAAGGGAACCGCAGGACCGCAGGATGAAGTTAAGCATCTTCCTAATTCATTTTTTGCTCTAATTTAAAAAATCTGCAAAAAAAAAATACAGTTTGAAAAATTTCAAACCTTTGAAAGGATCTGAGCTTTTGGTTTTTGCCCCAAGGGCTACAGCTCCAAGAGGAAACGGTTCATCCCAGGATTTCCTGGGGATTCGAAACATTTTGGCTAATAAAAATAAAAGCTTAGGAAAAGGTTGATGGGCAAACCGAGCGCGGAGGTTTCCCCAAAACGCTTTTAGTAAAATCCTTCTCAGTTTGTATTTTTTAAACAATGGATGTTGCTGGACTTTTATATACAAAAATATGTATACATACAGGCACACACATATACAAACCACCAACAAACCCTGAGGATAACACACTGTGTTTTATGATAAATATAACAAATCCTTACTTTTACTCCCAGTGCCTTTTTTGGGGGGTGGGTTGTTGTTATTCTGGCTTCCTGGGGAAACCAGCCCTGGGCATTAATGCTCCGGGTCTGTCTGCCTGACTCATCCTAATATATTTGGAACCTATTTGCTGATTTCAGTCTCATCTGCAGAGGGTTAGAGGCCCTAAAGAAAACTGTCTATACGTTACTTGAATACAAATGCCAGGCCACAGAAAAGCCCCCAGTGCAAGTTAATTTCTTATAAGACACCAAAGATTCTGTAACCACTTAAACAGATTTCTAGAGAAGTCTTGCTAAATCAAGCCATAACCACCATGGGTTTGGTCAGGCGCTTCAAAACAAACGTAAAGAGAAGCAGGGTCTTGACGCTGCTGGATTTGTAGACCATTTCCTTCCGAGTCAGGTTAAAGCCGTCTTAAAACCTGAATTTATTTGTCCTTACTGTTCTGATAATGCCACAAAAACAACGCCGTTTCCCTTCCTTCTCTCTATCTCAATATCAGTGCCCCCATGACCTCCAGCCTAAGCCCCTATCTGAGCTGAATCTCCCAGAGGTGCCTGAGATTACTGAACAACTGATGACTTCAAAATAAACACACTTAGAGCGACTGCCTATACACAGTCCCACCTAATAAATACAGCAGACAGTATTTGTTCTGGGAAGTGATGGAAAGTTATGACTTCAGCTCTGGGAAAGTGCGTTTTTATTCACGCAATTTATGGCCCTGACCTCGGCACGCTTTGAAAGCCGCTGCCTCTGGCCCCCATTGGCAACCGATCAACCATGGGCTACACATAGGGATTTTCACCTTGCCAGAAGGAAGCCTTTTGATCCAAGCGGTGTCGCTCTCCTGTGCAAAGCAGGAGCCCAACACGCGGATTTTATTTGGGTTTTGGGAGACACCAGCTCAGCCCTTAGGGCAGACCTATGGGTCCTGCTTTACTGCCTGAGAGAGTTTAACTTGTTAGTGAACCAGACTGGGCCATTTCTTATGTTTCTTATGCCAACTGTTCTCACCATCACCCAACAGTGTCTGTGCTGCTGCATCACTTTGACGTTTGTTCTTTTGCATCTATGATCTTGGGCACTTCAACCAAATCCGCAGAGACCGGACTTTGCCAGCCATGTGGCCTCGAATAGAGACCGAATGAGCCCATTGAAGACCACAGCTAACAGCTTTACTCATTGCCTTGACCCTCAAACAGGATTTCCCCCCTCCCTTTATGTCAGCTGCTTGTAAGGTGTTTTGGTCATACGGTCCTGAATGGCACGGAAGAAGAAATGAGATCCCTACTTTTCTAGATGTCACTCAGTACACGGAGTCTTTGCCACGATCACCACTGAACATCAGCTCAAGGATTCAGAGTTAGCTGTATCCTTTCAGCTCTACAATTTTAACACTTTTGTATCAGTGAGTTTACTTTGATTATCCTGGATGCTCACGTGCTTTGTCAGAACCAATTCCTGACAAACGCTGGTGACTCTCTGCCTACCTCCTTGTCAATGCTATGGATTTCTAACCAACTGGAAGGGTTACCAGGGCCACCTCTTCAATTTGTCTGACTCCGGACCCAAATTGTGCTACAATGCGAGAACAGCTTCATGGAGGCATCTGAGAGGCCATTCTGATATAAGACAAGGAAACCTTATTGCCAGATAAAACCCTTGAGCAGTCCCAAACTTTCTTATGAACTATATTGCTAATAAAACAGATCACAAATTCAGTTCTTCAAGCTGAAGAGAAATAGACTTGTGTTCCTCTGGAGCATTTGCCATACAGGAGACTTGAGAACAAAAGGCAGCCCTGAGACATCTCTCAGCCCAACCTTTTATGCTCAGACAAACTTCACCGTTGGGTGATGGAGGAGAAATGACTTTGCAGTCCTGAAGTGACTAAGGCTGAGGTACAAACATTGCATCCACGGACTCCAGTAGCTGGGGTTACAGGATGACCCTTGCATAGAACCGTGATTAATAACAATACCACAAAAACAAGCACTTAAATTCCATCCTATGATGTAAGCTCTCGAGCAAGCAGCAATTGTTTTCATTTGCTCTCTCTTTTGGACACATGCCACCACAATGCAAACACTAAATAAGCATTACTGGAAGCATCTGAGTGACTATGTCCTGTCAGTACCCAAATTGCAACTCCAGAAAATAAATTCCAACTCTCCTGCCTGCTTCTACACAAACTGCAACATGAACATTGAGGAACACAGTTCTTCAGGGCTGCTTCTTTTGTTGTTATCCTTCTCTGTACTCAAATAGAAAATAAAATAGACAGTTTAAGCTCAAAAGAGTGGCTTGGGAAAACCACAACAGAATTAAGAAAAAACTAAATCCTTGATTTTTCAGATTAATGAAAAGCAATAAAAGTGTTTGCCCGAAACTGTTCGGTTCCATTGGTTTGCAGAAGGCGGGTTTCCCCCTTCTTTGAATCTCTTGTGCTGTTGCAAGGAATTAGTGAGCTGTGAAACTCACCTAATGCAGTCAGCATCAGGAAACGGCTCCGAAAAACAGCACCTGAGGGATCTACAACCGAGTCCCCCAGTGTCCAAACGAAACCCTGGATGCATCGGCACACTGTGGAGCCGGGGCCGCGGGAGGAACGCGCCCGACTCTGTTGTTGTTGTTCCTATAAAGGGACAGCTAAGGAAAGTGAAACTATTAACTCATCCACTGGAATTTCTGCTCACAAAACCGTGCCCCCTGTTAAAGCTCCTCATAAAAGCCTTTTGGCTAGTTGGTTCCATATGTTCCCCAAACCCGCGGTTATTGCTTCTGAAAGGCAGGAGTAGTTAACAGTCTGCGGCTTGGCACTGACCAGGGAGACCTGAGGACCTTGCTTTTCCCCCTTCCCTTTCAAACTGCCAATTAACCCGCTTAATAAAACAGTTTGAGTCTGACCAAGGTGCTTGGAGAAACCCGTAACCACCACCGATCCTACCGCCTTCGCCATGACAGCCACACGTGGCACGGCCTGGCGACGGCCCTGGGACCCAGACTGGTTTTATTGATGCTGAAAAAGCTGCAGGAGATCAGGGCTGCAGCCTTCAGCCCTGCACACCCAAAGCTCCTGCTCAAGTTGACTTCTAGCAGCTTGACTGGGCAATGAAGATGCTGCAGGGAGTGGAGCATCTCCCGTGTGAGGAAAGGCTGAGGGAGCTGGGGCTCTGGAGCTGGACAAGAGGACACTGAGGGGGGACTCGTTCATGGGGATCAATATGGAAAGGGGGAGTGTCAGGAGGATGGAGCCAGGCTCTTCTCGGTGGCAACCAATGGTAGGACAAGGGGTAATGGGCTCAAACTGGAACACAGAGGTTCCACTTAAATTTGAGAAGAAACTTCTTCATGGTGAGGGTGGCAGAGCCTGGCCCAGGCTGCCCAGGGGGTTGTGGAGTCTCGTCTTGTCCAGCTCCAGAGCCCCAGCTCCCTCAGCCTTTCCTCACACGGGAGATGCTCCACTCCCTCCAGCATCTTGGTGGCTGCGCTGGACTCTCTCCAGCAGTTCCCTGTCCTGCTGGAACTGAGGGGCCACAGCTGGACACAATATTCCAGGTGTGGTCTCCCCAGGGCAGAGCAGAGGGGCAGGAGAACCTCTCTGACCTACTGACCACCCCCTTCTAACCCACCCCAGGTACCATTGGCTTCCTGGCCACAAGGGCCCAGTGCTCTGGCTCATGGTCACCCTGCTGTCCCCAGGACCCCCAGGTCCCTTTCCCCTACACTGCTCTCTAATAGCTCATTCCCCAACTTATACTGGAACCTGGGGTTGTTCCTGCCCAGATACAAGACTCTACACTTGCCCTTGTTCTATTTCATTACATTTTTCCCCGCCCAACTGTCCAGCCTGTCCCGGTCTCTGATGGCAGCACAGCTTCCAGTGTCAGGGGAATTCCCCCACGCAACCGAAGAGTTTTGTGGGCAGTAGAAGTTTGTGAGCAGGTTTGAGAAGAGCAGAGCTCCAGCAGAAGTGGACATGTCGCACATCAATCCGAACGTGTCGCTGAAACAAAAGCAGTCATCCCAGATAAGTCTAACACCCCCCAAAAGTGTCTGGTAACAGATACTTTGGGAAAGAATGTAAGAAATGAGTAAGCAGAGGGTGAGCTTTTTTCGGGCAACACTTCCCATCTTTTGGAAATCCGCCAGCTGGGGAGCTCGTGGTTGAAAACACCTCTTCTATCGCTCCCTCCCACCCATTTCCCCATTCCCCCTGCTTTTACCTCAACATTATCACCGTGCTTGGTTGCACGGCCCCATTTAAAAGCAGCCAGCTGCCTGATCCAGGCACAGAGGAGGTCACAGCCTCTACTCTCGCTTTCCTCCACCTTAAATGGGCACATTGTCCTCGCCTTCAGGATCATCACCTTCAAAGGGGGCACGGAAAACCCTTCCCAAGAACCTGACACCATGTTTGCGCTCTTGACTCACAAGTAAAATTGTTACCGGGCCCATGTGGGGTTTCGGTTTTAGCTTTTTTGTCTCCACCGTAACAGGAGGAATGTGGGAACGTGCCCTGGGCAGAACGTACCCAGCCAGCCCTGGTGACCAGGAGCTGCAGTGGAAGGGGCACCCTCGTGGAAAAGCAAAGCTCGGGGGGCTGGGGGAACTCCCACTTTTAGGCACCCAGCCCAAGGTATTTGTTTGGAAAAGCCCGGTTTCATGATACGCTAAGCATCCACCCATTGAAAAATGCAACCTGTCCTGGGTGTATTTCGTTTGAGGTTTTATTCATATTACTGCTTAATTTTGAACTGTTTCTTTTTAATTACCAGCTGAAGCTACATAGTAAAATGGAGCAGCCCCACAGGCATGTTTTTCTTTCTATTATATTACAGTGAGGCAGCAGATTAACTCCCTCAGCCATCCCAGCTTAACACCTCGCGATGCCAGCTCCTGCAGCAGGAACAGCTGAAGGGGACATGAAGCTGTACATCCTGAATTTCCAACTCCCAGCCCAAACAGGGGCCGATTGCCACGTCCATCAGTGTGCTGGAGCGTAAACCACAGCCCATGGGGAAGGGCAGAGATTCCAGCGAGGCAGGTGGAGCTACAACCTCTGGCCAAGGGCAAACGGCTTGGGCAACAAATGTCTCGGTGCTCTGGTGCCCACGTGAGCCCGGCTGAGTCAGCAGTGGTAAGGAAGGGAGTATTTCCTAAGCTTGAAGGTGACTGCGTCATGAGGGCAGCAGGGAAAGCAAGGAGGGAGGGAGGAAAGGAAGGGAGGGAGGAAGGAGAGGGAAGGGAGGGAGGGAGGGAGGGAGGGAGGGAGGGAGGGAGGGAGGAAGGAAGGAAGGAAGGAAGGAAGGAAGGAAGGAAGGAAGGAAGGAAGGAAGGAAGGAAGGAAGGAAGGAAGGAAGGAAGGAAGGAAGGAAGGAAGGAAGGAAGGAAGGAAGGAAGGAAGGAAGGAAGGAAGGAAGGAAGGAAGGAATTGAAGAAAAGAAGCCTTCAAGAGGACGCAGGGAGCTTGCTCATCAGGGATAAGCTCTTGTGTTGTTTGGGTTTGTTTTCTGTTTGTTTGTTTGTTTGTTTTCTTAGCTTAGCATTATCTCAAGTCTGAATAAATTTTACTACGCAAAAGGGTCTTACCATCGGGGGAAAGGGTGAACGAGCACGGGGTACCCCATGTCCGCTAATGAACACAGGGCTTGACCTGCAGCCTGCTCACTTCAGCTCTCCTCTGCTTAGAAAAAAACCAGCCCATGTCATTAATCAGCACAGCTAATGGGATCCCAGCTGTGCCAGCTGTTACGGGGCACAGCCATCCCTGGGTGGCCTCACCAGGGCAACCCGTCTTTCCTCCCAGAAATTCACAGTTACATCCTCAGGATCAGCTTCAGGGTTGCAACGCAGACCTTATAAAGAAGGTAATTTGGGGAGCGCTGGCAGCGGCTCCAGCCCCTCGTGTTTGCTGTGGCAGCTCTGGAGAGGAGCCCGGCCGGGGTGCGCAGGGCGCTCCGTCACAGCCGCAGCCCCGGCTCCGGGCTCGTGTCCTTAAACGGCTCAGGGGAAACAGCCCAGCACAAACGGCATGATTCTTGTGAATAAAGATGCCGCGTTGGCCCCTTGTCCCAAAAGGAATCACAGAATCACAGAATGGACTGGGTTGGAAAAGACCTCAGAGATCATAAAGTCCAACCATTGGTCCAACTTCAGTCCATTGACTAGATCATGGCACTAAGTGCCATGTCCAGTCTCAGTTTAAAAACCTCCAGCGTTCACCCCGATCGTCCCACTGACAGTGAGAGGGTTTTTGGGTGCAGAAGTGAATAGTCCACGCTCTGGGCTACCTCCTCCTCCAGCAAAACACCTGTGCAATTAGGCAGTGACATTACAGTGCTGGGTGACAACAGATGGTCACAAAAATCCCGCGGACAACTGCACGGAGGTGGATTTTATCACAGCCTGGGAAAGGGCACCGAAGGCGATCAATCATAATTCACCGGGAAGACAAGCAGGCGCGTTGCGGGAGGGCACGGCTGGAGCTGCACCCCTCACCTGCTGCCCAAATCTGAAACGCTCTCCCTGATCCACACACCGTGGCTGATCCACGGGTGTTTCCACACTAAACCGCAACGCGCTGATCTCACCTGCAGGTCCCCTGTCCAAGGGGACGGGTGAGAAAAGCCACTGACACAGTTAAACAAGAAATAAACACAACAACTCCTCTGCTTTTCTGCAGGAGACACAGCAAAGGGCAAAGGGAGAGATTAAAAAGAAATAAAATAGTCACTTCAGAGCTCAGGGCATATGGGCAAGACTGGCCGGGTGAAGAGGAGGCAGCAGATCCATACGCTGCCCCTATGGCCCGGGAAGAGCTGTATACAATACACAGCGCTACAGCCCTGGTGCAGTCTGCAGGGTTTTGCCTGGGAGCAGCAAGTTACATAAAGACTATTAACTATTCAGTTAGCCAGGGAAAGAAGGTGACCTGCCCATCAAATCACAGCAGCTTGGATTTCTAATATCATCTACTTGTTGCCAAGCACTTGCCTTCGAACCAAGCGGAGGCCAAGAATAATTACTTGCTATTCACTGAGTTATTTACATCAATATTTTCAGCAAATATATTCAGCTAACAAACAGCTTCAAGGAAACGGCAATCCATTCACAGTCAAGTTGCCAAGATAGAAGAAATTTAGAAAATTAATTATTTGTAACAAACTGCTCCATTAGCTTTCAAGGTCAGAATGATAAATTCAGGCACTTTATTTTCTACTGTCTATTAGGCTCCCTCAGTGTAATCCTGTTGTTTATGAATTACGGGAGGTTAGCTATAACTTTTATTTTCATTATCATTGGGACTCAATGATCCCCGAATGTGGGATACTCACATATCAAATATCCCCGAATGTGGGATACTTCCCCACATAAATAATAACAATAAAAAACATAATTAATATCATTTTCAGGCACTGCTCTGGTCCATGCAAACAAACAGCAGAGAAAATACCTGCAAAAGAGATAAACCCAGGTTCACCTTCTGTGTCTTTAGCCACATGGTGCACTGCCAGAAGTACAGCCAAACAAATCCTTTGCCCCCTCCCCTCTTGTTCCTATCTGATCAATACTGGTGATCTATAAATACACCCACATGTAAGTAAGGATGTGCTGCCATCCCCTGAAACGCTCCGTAAATATTCAGCACGTTGTACTTCCCAAGGAAGATTCCCAAATATCCTCCAGCCCTCGCTGATGTGGCACATGGGGACACAGCTCAGGCGAGTCCTGGAGACCCCAAACTGGAACAAAAAAGCAATTCCCCAAAGCAAATCTCTTTGCTGTCACCCTGCGGTGATAGAGATGAAGGACATTTGCACTATGGTGACTGCGGTGCTGGAGCTCAGAGGCTTCATCCCGCTCTTCCAGCTTGGGGAGACACCCAACGAGGGACCCCAAAGTGGTGCGGGCACTACACCGCACACAGAGGATCACTCCCAGCTTCGGCTTAACGTTGTACGCCTAACTCTTAGGAGCACAAGGAGTTTCAGAGCCAGTCCCAGCTGGTGTCATTTAGCGTAGTTCTGATGATTGAGAGCCGCTGAAATCCTGCCTGCAGGCCCTGGAGGAGAAGAAGAGGATGATGCCGGGGGTAGGAAACGACATCCTCCCCAAACCGGTGGGGGACCAGCCCCGTTTGAAGATAACGTCTGCTCTGCAGTTCTTCTCCCCTCGCGATCTTTTTACCTTCCCTAATGTAGGTACGTAGTGTAGGCTCGGGTGGTTTTATAGACCAAGCTCTTTGCAGGTGTACGTTGGTCAGCTCAGTGTCCCCCAACCACGCTTTGCTGATTAACTTGACAGGGAATTTTGCCTCATGCTTATAGTTTGTCCAAGAGCAGTTACGCTTCCCATTTAACTGTTCCGCAAAGTGAGAGAAAATTATCAAATTCTGGAATGAAATTATCAAATTCTACGAATCTTAGCTTAGGTTTGGAATAGCAAACGCTCAGGACCACTTAGAAATGAGCTGAAATTATTTAGTAAATGATTCCAAACCGTGCATAAATCTCAGAAAAATGTCAGGCAGTTAATACAGAGAGGCAAAAATTGAATAGATTGCAAAAGAAGTTACCCGGGAAACACCCTCCACTGAGCTTTGGTAACTAGATGTTACTGGATTCAAAACATTAGGATACAAACATTACTAAGACAAAGACTTCATGGAGTCTTGTTTAAACTGCAAATTCTGACTCTTTTTTTCTCCTCTTTGCTTTTAGGAAGCTAAATTACATTTTAGTTTGCCTGTTTTCATCACATCTCGCTTTGGGCACAAATGACTGAGGGAAAAAGCTCTGCTCTTTCTATGCTGATAGAAATTGAAAAGGGATTAACCAAAAAGCAATAAACTATTCCCTCTGAATTGCTAGCCCTAAATTTTCTTATTAGTGTCTACCCACACTAATTTGAAACTTAGCATGCGGGTTTTCTCCAAAGCTGTCAGCTGAAATGAGCTGGTTCTGCTCCTTGCAGGCTGCAAAGGAACTTTCTGCTTTCGAAACACACCCCCTCCCACCCAATATACCAAGACTATTGCCCTCCCATCGGCACACGGTGACGTTAAAGAGGGCGTACAACTAGCAGGGTGTTTTTCAAGTTATTACCATGGGAATGCTATGCACACAGGAATGTCGAAGCGAAGTCAAGCCCTGCGCACAGCGCTGAAGGAAGATGGATGAGTGTCTGAGTCGGTCACTGCAAACACTGCAGACCTAAGCCAGGCTCTGGAGAGGAGAGGATGCTCTCCTGATGCAAGAAGACAGCATTTCTGCAAAAGATCTGCAAAATCTCTTTCAGTGACAATGGGAGTTGCTCAAGAAAAGCAATCCACACTGTCTTCTCTTTGGGCTTTCTCAATGTCTTCTCTTTGGGCTTTCTCTTCGGGCCCCTGAGTTCCAGCAGGACAGGGAACTGCTGCAGAGAGTCCAGCGCAGCCACCAAGATGCTGCAGGGAGTGGAGCATCTCCCGTGTGAGGAAAGGCTGAGGGAGCTGGGGCTCTGGAGCTGGACAAGAGGACACTGAGGGGGGACTCATTCCTGGGGATCAATATGGAAAGGGGGAGTGTCAGGAGGATGGAGCCAGGCTCTTCTGGTGACAACCAGTGACAGGACAAGGGGCAATGGGTGCAAACTGGAACACAGGAGGTTCCACTTAAATAGGAGAAGAAACTTCTTCCTGGTGAGGGTGGCAGAGCCTGGCCCAGGCTGCCCAGGGGGGTTGTGGAGTCTCCTTCTGTGCAGACATTCCAACCCGCCTGGACACCTTCCTGTGTAACCTCATCTGGGTGTTCCTGCTCCATGGGGGGATTGCACTGGATGAGCTTTCCAGGGCCCTTCCAACCCCTGACATCCTGGGATTCTGTGTCACTGGTTGTAAGAGCGTTGGGAATGGCAGAGCACAAGTCCCTGTAGCATCACATGAAATCTCCAGTCCATCCCCAGCCATCTTACAGCTCTTTTGCCAGTCTCCTCTCTAATAAATCCAGAAGCTCCAGCACCTACAAGTTTCCAGACGATGCTGCAAGCCACCTATTCAGGACTGGCTGGGGTCCCCTTGCCCCAGTTGTGCTGCATGACCACGAGCCCCGTTCCCAGCTGGCACTGGCCTGTCTGAGCCAGCCCCACTGCCCACCCTGCAGCCTCGGGCACGGTTTGACCCTTTGTTTTCACAGCTAAATGCTACCAGATGGACGCATCAGTTCAAAGGCTGGTGGAAACAATTAAGATTACAGGAAGCCACGTTTATCCTTCCACCTATAGCACTGAATTAATCACGGCTGATAGAGATCTAAACAGAGCAGCGAGGTCTTGCCTTCGTGTCCCACTCAAGCCCCTGATTTATATCACTGCCTGTCAAGAGATGGCAGAAGATTGCCCGGTAGCAGCTGAATGCTTCTCTGTCACCCTCTCCCTCTCCTGGGGAGACAAATATAAGCCAGGACATTCCTGCTCTGCTCAGGATGCCATGAAACCTAAGCTTGTGTTGACACAAGCATTAGGCCCCAGGACTGTATAACAGGTCACTGACAGAAAGATATAAGATAGAGCTTCCAAATTTGGCTGGCCACACACAGGCAGGCGCTGGAGCCTGCGACGGACACCCGGGAGCTGACGGGCACCCCGGGCACAGCGCTCCTGCTCGCCAACCCATTCCTCTGCTGTGTCTCCTGGTAGGCTCGGTGGTGATGCTGCTTGAGATTTGTATGGGTTTTATATTAGGTATGTCCTTTCTAGGCTTCAAAGGCTGGATTTTGTTCTAAACACAGGAAAAATCCAGGGGCTGCTGGATAGCTATATCCCTATAGCTGCTATTAAAAGAATGATAAAGGATGGAGTGCCAGAACCCATCCATACTGGATGGGACTGGGAGTTTGGATGCCCAGGTGTGCGTTGGAATATCGGTGCTCAAATAAGTTAAACATTTAGTGCTCGTCTGCCTCTCAGGTGTCCTATGCCAAGGATACAAAGGGGTGTCTCAGTAACTGGGGGCTCAGCGCTTTTTTTGGCAGCAGATCTACTGAGGTCTGGTTCCTCCTCTTCCAGCGACACACTGATGCCCACATTTCATGTCACCCATGGAGTGGGAGTGGATCTGCTACCATACGCTGAGCTTTTCTCCATCCGTGGGAGGCCAAGCAAAGACAAACAAGGAGACTCGAGTCAACGCAAGGGTTAATTTAAGAACTGAGCTCGTTTAAAAGAAAAGTTGTCACCAACCAAAAAGAACAAGTAGCCATTGAAGAGAAAAACTGTTGAGATTTATGGACCCCGTTCTACAGACATAAAAGGGGAGTCAATCATCATTTGAAGTTTATTTTTTTAATAAGAGCTCCTCAAACATTGCCTCCGCTTTTCATTGCGAGAAATGTAAGCCCGTGGCTGTTAAAAGTTAAAAATTAGGGGTTTCCTAAGTGGGAGCAAAATGCATGGTTGCTCTGTATGACCTCGGCTACTCCAACAGCTACTGCTAATTCCCAGTGGAAGCATCAATGGCTTGTGCAATAGACTCCTTTCTTTTCTTGTACAAATTATTCCTTTATATTTCTGAACTTCTGAACCTCTGGGCTTAATAAAAACTCCACAAGAAAAGAAGGAAAATGATTGAGTGTTTATAACAACATGCATCTTTTTTGATTGTCATTCCAGGCTGTGGCACTTGCAGTTTAGCGAAGCCTTAGTCACAGCTGCTCTGCAAAACCATTAAAACCATTCAGAAATGGAGCGAGGAGAGGGACAGAAGGGACATCTCCTCCTACACAGCAACTGAGGTCACTGGACATTTCGAAAAATTCCCAAACATTTACTTTTACTGTCTCCCTCCCGCTGCCAAAACTATTATATAACCTACCCACTTACTAACTGGGTTATAAACAGAAATTAAACGCTGCCCGGCCTCGTGTGCTCCAGCCTCGCAGCCTCAAGTTGAGGCGCAACCCATCAGAATGTGGGCCATAAAAACTTACAAAATGAAGCAAGATAAAAACTGCAAAAACCCACCCACACTTGCAAGCACAGAAAGAAACAAATCAAAGGAAAATAATAGGAATAAACAGGCTTTAGCCTCTTTTTTCTTTTCAGTTGTAAATGGAAACCAATGTGACAGTGCTGCAACAGATGACAAAGTCTATTTATTTTTTCTAAAAGATCTACAGTTATTGGATTCCCCACTGCTTCCCAAAAGGCTTATATGGCTTTCAAATGCAAAAGGCTAACACTAGAAAATGTGTTTCAATAGAAAATGGCAAGGCCAGGCTCAGAAAACGCTCATCTTCCTCCAACAGTCAATTTAACAAGCACTAAATCACTGATTATTACATTATAGATCCCTTGCTGCCCAGTACCATCACTTTGTTGTTTAAGGTCACGCTAAGTCATAATAATGATAGGCCAGGCTCTTCTCGGTGACAACCAATGGCAGGACAAGGGGTAATGGGTTCAAACTGGAACACAAGAGGTTCCACCTAAATTGGAGAAGAAACTTCTTCATGGTGAGGGTGGCAGAGCCTGGCCCAGGCTGCCCAGGGGGTTGTGGAGTCTCCTTCTGTGCAGACATTCCAACCCGCCTGGACACCTTCCTGTGTAACCTCATCTGGGTGTTCCTGCTCCATGGGGGGGTTGCACTGGATGAGCTTTCCAGGTCCCTTCCAACCCCTGACACTCTGGGATTCTGTGATTCTGTCTCAGTGTTGACTTGCAACGGTGCAAAACAGAAAGAAAGTTCATACCTAATGGTAAAGTCACTAACTTGTGGTCAGAAGATGTGGCTTAGCTTTCCTGATACGAGCTTGTATAAATCCCCTTCATTAAGAGAAGACACAATGGGTTTCCTCCTTGTGAAGGGGTGAAAGGCAGGCGGAGATGAGTCACTTGGTCCAGCCTGATGAACCCCTGTCCCAAAGGACTGTGGTGGATGGAGGTGGGAAGAACCAGTCAGAGAGAGGAGCTGTCTTCAATTAGCACGGTATTTTCTGCCGCGGCATCGCTGCTCTCCAGCCTGGAGCCTCCGACACTGCACAGTAATTGCTCATCAAATGGTGGGCATCTCATTTCTCCTGAGTACTCAAGCGGGGCATCTTTCACACCAACCTCTCCACTTGCAAGCTGAGTGAGAAAACTTCCTTTAGCAAGTATTTGAATAAATTTTCCTCCTTATGTCACAGTAAAACAATAAAAAAAGTCACAGCCATCGTTTGTCAGCCAGTAACAGTAAGGAAAGAACGTCAAGCAAAAAAATCCAAACATAGAAAAACACAACAAAAGTGGTTTGTTTCTCATGGCATAAATTGTCCTTTTAAATTGAATGGGCAAGCATCCACCAAAACAGGCCAGAGGAATAGGAAACTTTTGCAATTTGGTCCAGTTTCTATCCAAGTACATAGCAAGCCTAAGATTGATTTCTATGGATCTTGGACCAGGCCCACACAGAGAGACTCAGGCATTTTCCAGGTTAGAACAGAAGCTCTACAAAACCACCTTCCCAATGGTTCATACCAGGTTTTGGTTTCAGAGATGTGATCGAGAAGGTTTTAAACAATGCTGAAATTCCCATCCTGAAGACCAAAGGGGAAAATGAAAAGGGGTCAAAGAATTCCAAGTGAAAAAGCCAGCGAAGCTGCTGAATCAGCCCTGTGCCTCTCCCGTGCGCTCCAGCCCACATTTGTATGAGTCGTGTCCATAAAACCAAACTCCATTTGCTACAGCCCTGCTGCAGTCAAAGGGTCATTCTTGCAACAGAAACAGAGATCCTTCATTTAATTTCAAAACCGCCTTCCTTCCAGGGTTTGTTCCCGCTAGACCTTGTCTTTCTCTCACACTCTTTTCCAGCTCCCTTTGGGCAACTGAACACAAACCTCATTTTTGTGACTCCTCCCTGGTTGACTCAAGGCCACCTCCTGCCTCCTGAGGCCCCATTCACAGAGTGCTCTCGTTCTTCAGACCTCACATCTGTGTAAGTTATTATTCCTTTCCTTCTGTGCTGGCTTTGTGGGCCATGACTAAATGTGTCAAGAGATTGACCCACACACTGTGCAACATTGATTTCTGTCTCTTCGGGTGGGATTTTGGAGGAGCACTCAGAGCTGGCCTCACAGGCAGCTGAAGTCATTGAGAATTTGGTTGAGAAGATCACCAGAGGTCTTTGGGACACTCTACTCATCCTGCCTCTCAATTCTAAGACACACTTGTATAAAAGACACTAGCAAAATATCCTAATAAAACTCATAACCAGTTGGGATGATCACTGCCATCTCTCCCGAACTGCATGAAGATCAAACTGAAAGCAACTTCCAAAAAACATGTTGGCAGCTTTGTACTGCTGTTTCCCTACTTTCAAACTCAACCACACAAAAGCCTCCACTACCAGGTTTTTAAACACCAGAAGACATCCCGTAACTCCTTAGTTTCAACTGATATCACTGAGCCACGG
>NW_028115171.1:0-33793 GCF_964273445.1 Streptopelia decaocto
TCTCAAAATTGTTGAAATTCTGTTGAAGCTTTTAAAATTCTCTCTAGAATTTTCAAAATCCATGGCCACATGTTTACAATTTCACGTAAAAAAATTGCTAAAATTCCAGTTGAAATTTTTTCAAAGTCCCTTAAAAATTTTCCAATTTTTGTCCCAATTCTTCCCATTCCCATTGAAACTTTTCAAATCCCTCTCAAAATTGTAGAAATTCTGTTAAAGCTTTTAAAATTCTCTCTAGAATTTTCAAAATCCATGTCCACATGTTTACAATTTCATGTAAAAAAAATGCTAAAATTCCAGTTGAAATTTTTTCAAAGTCCCTTAAAAATTTTCCAATTTTTGTCCCAATTCTTCCCATTCCCATTGAAACTTTTCAAATCCCTCTCAAAAGTGTTGAAATTCTCTTGAAGCTTTTAAAATTCTCTCTAGAATTTTCAAAATCCATGGCCACATGTTTACAATTTCACGTCAAAAAATGGCTAAAATTCCAGTTGAAATTTTTTCAAAGTCCCTTAAAAATTTTCCAATTTTTGTCCCAATTCTTCCCATTCCCATTGAAACTTTTCAAATCCCTCTCAAAATTGTTGAAATTCTGTTGAAGCTTTTAAAATTCTCTCTAGAATTTTCAAAATCCATGTCCACATGTTTACAATTTCACGTCAAAAAATTGCTAAAATTCCAGTTGAAATTTTTTCAAAGTCCCTTAAAAATTTTCCAATTTTTGTCCCAATTCTTCCCATTCCCATTGAAACTTTTCAAATCCCTCTCAAAATTGTTGAAATTCTGTTGAAGCTTTTAAAATTCTCTCTAGAATTTTCAAAATCCATGGCCACATGTTTACAATTTCACGTCAAAAAATGGCTAAAATTCCAGTTGAAATTTTTTCAAAGTCCCTTAAAAATTTTCCAATTTTTGTCCCAATTCTTCCCATTCCCATTGAAACTTTTCAAATCCCTCTCAAAATTGTTGAAATTCTCTTGAAGCTTTTAAAATTCTCTCTAGAATTTTCAAAATCCATGTCCACATGTTCACAATTTCACGTCAAAAAATGGCTAAAATTCCAGTTGAAATTTTTTCAAAGTCCCTTAAAAATTTTCCAATTTTTGTCCCAATTCTTCCCATTCCCATTGAAACTTTTCAAATCCCTCTCAAAATTGTTGAAATTCTCTTGAAGCTTTTAAAATTCTCTCTAGAATTTTCAAAATCCATGGCCACATGTTTACAATTTCACGTCAAAAAATGGCTAAAATTCCAGTTGAAATTTTTTCAAAGTCCCTTAACAATTTTCCAATTTTTGTCCCAATTCTTCCCATTCCCATTGAAACTTTTCAAATCCCTCTCAAAATTGTAGAAATTCTGTTAAAGCTTTTAAAATTCTCTCTAGAATTTTCAAAATCCATGGCCACAGGTTTACAATTTCACGTCAAAAAATGGCTAAAATTCCAGTTGAAATTTTTTCAAAGTCCCTTAAAAATTTTCCAATTTTTGTCCCAATTCTTCCCATTCCCATTGAAACTTTTCAAATCCCTCTCAAAATTGTTGAAATTCTCTTGAAGCTTTTAAAATTCTCTCTAGAATTTTCAAAATCCATGTCCACATGTTTACAATTTCACGTCAAAAAATGGCTAAAATTCCAGTTGAAATTTTTTCAAAGTCCCTGAAAAATTTTCCAATTTTTGTCCCAATTCTTCCCATTCCCATTGAAACTTTTCAAATCCCTCTCAAAATTGTTGAAATTCTGTTGAAGCTTTTAAAATTCTCTCTAGAATTTTCAAAATCCATGGCCACATGTTTACAATTTCACGTCAAAAAATGGCTAAAATTCCAGTTGAAATTTTTTCAAAGTCCCTTAAAAATTTTCCAATTTTTGTCCCAATTCTTCCCATTCCATTGAAACTTTTCAAATCCCTCTCAAAATTGTTGAAATTCTGTTGAAGCTTTTAAAATTCTCTCTAGAATTTTCAAAATCCATGGCCACATGTTCACAATTTCACGTCAAAAAATGGCTAAAATTCCAGTTGAAATTTTTTCAAAGTCCCTTAAAAATTTTCCAATTTTTGTCCCAATTCTTCCCATTCCCATTGAAACTTTTCAAATCCCTCTCAAAATTGTTGAAATTCTCTTGAAGCTTTAAAAATTCTCTCTAGAATTTTCAAAATCCATGGCCACATGTTTACAATTTCACGTAAAAAAATGGCTAAAATTCCAGTTGAAATTTTTTCAAAGTCCCTTAAAAATTTTCCAATTTTTGTCCCAATTCTTCCCATTCCCATTGAAACTTTTCAAATCCCTCTCAAAATTGTAGAAATTCTGTTAAAGCTTTTAAAATTCTCTCTAGAATTTTCAAAATCCATGGCCAAAGGTTTACAATTTCACGTCAAAAAATGGCTAAAATTCCAATTGAAATTTTTTCAAAGTCCCTTAAAAATTTTCCAATTTTTGTCCCAATTCTTCCCATTCCCATTGAAACTTTTCAAATCCCTCTCAAAATTGTTGAAATTCTGTTGAAGCTTTTAAAATTCTCTCTAGAATTTTCAAAATCCATGTCCACATGTTTACAATTTCACGTCAAAAATGGCTAAAATTCCAGTTGAAATTTTTTCAAAGTCCCTTAAAAATTTTCCAATTTTTGTCCCAATTCTTCCCATTCCCATTGAAACTTTTCAAATCCCTCTCAAAATTGTTGAAATTCTCTTGAAGCTTTTAAAATTCTCTCTAGAATTTTCAAAATCCATGGCCACATGTTTACAATTTCACGTAAAAAAATGGCTAAAATTCCAGTTGAAATTTTTTCAAAGTCCCTTAAAAATTTTCCAGTTTTTGTCCCAATTCTTCCCATTCCCATTGAAACTTTTCAAATCCCTCTCAAAATTGTAGAAATTCTGTTAAAGCTTTTAAAATTCTCTCTAGAATTTTCAAAATCCATGTCCACATGTTTACAATTTCATGTAAAAAAAATGCTAAAATTCCAGTTGAAATTTTTTCAAAGTCCCTTAAAAAATTTCCAATTTTTGTCCCAATTCTTCCCATTCCCATTGAAACTTTTCAAATCCCTCTCAAAATTGTTGAAATTCTGTTGAAGCTTTTAAAATTCTCTCTAGAATTTTCAAAATCCATGGCCACATGTTTACAATTTCACGTCAAAAAATGGCTAAAATTCCAGTTGAAATTTTTTCAAAGTCCCTTAAAAATTTTCCAATTTTTGTCCCAATTCTTCCCATTCCCATTGAAACTTTTCAAATCCCTCTCAAAATTGTTGAAATTCTGTTGAAGCTTTTAAAATTCTCTCTAGAATTTTCAAAATCCATGTCCACATGTTTACAATTTCACGTCAAAAAATGGCTAAAATTCCAGTTGAAATTTTTTCAAAGTCCCTTAAAAATTTTCCAATTTTTGTCCCAATTCTTCCCATTCCCATTGAAACTTTTCAAATCCCTCTCAAAATTGTTGAAATTCTGTTGAAGCTTTTAAAATTCTCTCTAGAATTTTCAAAATCCATGTCCACATGTTTACAATTTCACGTATAAAAATGGCTAAAATTCCAGTTGAAATTTTTTCAAAGTCCCTTAAAAATTTTCCAATTTTTGTCCCAATTCTTCCCATTCCCATTGAAACTTTTCAAATCCCTCTCAAAATTGTTGAAATTCTGTTGAAGCTTTTAAAATTCTCTCTAGAATTTTCAAAATCCATGTCCACATGTTTACAATTTCACGTCAAAAAATGGCTAAAATTCCAGTTGAAATTTTTTCAAAGTCCCTTAACAATTTTCCAATTTTTGTCCCAATTCTTCCCATTCCCATTGAAACTTTTCAAATCCCTCTCAAAATTGTAGAAATTCTGTTAAAGCTTTTAAAATTCTCTCTAGAATTTTCAAAATCCATGGCCACAGGTTTACAATTTCACGTCAAAAAATGGCTAAAATTCCAGTTGAAATTTTTTCAAAGTCCCTTAAAAATTTTCCAATTTTTGTCCCAATTCTTCCCATTCCCATTGAAACTTTTCAAATCCCTCTCAAAATTGTTGAAATTCTCTTGAAGCTTTTAAAATTCTCTCTAGAATTTTCAAAATCCATGGCCACATGTTTACAATTTCACGTCAAAAAATGGCTAAAATTCCAGTTGAAATTTTTTCAAAGTCCCTGAAAAATTTTCCAATTTTTGTCCCAATTCTTCCCATTCCCATTGAAACTTTTCAAATCCCTCTCAAAATTGTTGAAATTCTCTTGAAGCTTTTAAAATTCTCTCTAGAATTTTCAAAATCCATGGCCACATGTTTACAATTTCACGTCAAAAAATGGCTAAAATTCCAGTTGAAATTTTTTCAAAGTCCCTTAAAAATTTTCCAATTTTTGTCCCAATTCTTCCCATTCCCATTGAAACTTTTCAAATCCCTCTCAAAATTGTTGAAATTCTGTTGAAGCTTTTAAAATTCTCTCTAGAATTTTCAAAATCCATGGCCACATGTTCACAATTTCACGTCAAAAAATGGCTAAAATTCCAGTTGAAATTTTTTCAAAGTCCCTTAAAAATTTTCCAATTTTTGTCCCAATTCTTCCCATTCCCATTGAAACTTTTCAAATCCCTCTCAAAATTGTTGAAATTCTCTTGAAGCTTTTAAAATTCTCTCTAGAATTTTCAAAATCCATGGCCACATGTTTACAATTTCACGTCAAAAAATTGCTAAAATTCCAGTTGAAATTTTTTCAAAGTCCCTTAAAAATTTTCCAATTTTTGTCCCAATTCTTCCCATTCCCATTGAAACTTTTCAAATCCCTCTCAAAATTGTTGAAATTCTGTTGAAGCTTTTAAAATTCTCTCTAGAATTTTCAAAATCCATGTCCACATGTTTACAATTTCACGTCAAATAATGGCTAAAATTCCAGTTGAAATTTTTTCAAAGTCCCTTAAAAATTTTCCAATTTTTGTCCCAATTCTTCCCATTCCCATTGAAACTTTTCAAATCCCTCTCAAAATTGTTGAAATTCTCTTGAAGCTTTTAAAATTCTCTCTAGAATTTTCAAAATCCATGGCCACATGTTTACAATTTCACGTCAAAAAATGGCTAAAATTCCAGTTGAAATTTTTTCAAAGTCCCTTAAAAATTTTCCAATTTTTGTCCCAATTCTTCCCATTCCCATTGAAACTTTTCAAATCCCTCTCAAAATTGTAGAAATTCTGTTAAAGCTTTTAAAATTCTCTCTAGAATTTTCAAAATCCATGTCCACATGTTTACAATTTCACGTAAAAAAAATGCTAAAATTCCAGTTGAAATTTTTTCAAAGTCCCTTAAAAAATTTCCAATTTTTGTCCCAATTCTTCCCATTCCCATTGAAACTTTTCAAATCCCTCTCAAAATTGTTGAAATTCTGTTGAAGCTTTTAAAATTCTCTCTAGAATTTTCAAAATCCATGGCCACATGTTTACAATTTCACGTCAAAAAATGGCTAAAATTCCAGTTGAAATTTTTTCAAAGTCCCTTAAAAATTTTCCAATTTTTGTCCCAATTCTTCCCATTCCCATTGAAACTTTTCAAATCCCTCTCAAAATTGTTGAAATTCTGTTGAAGCTTTTAAAATTCTCTCTAGAATTGTCAAAATCCATGTCCACATGTTTACAATTTCACGTCAAAAAATTGCTAAAATTCCAGTTGAAATTTTTTCAAAGTCCCTTCAAAATTTTCCAATTTTTGTCCCAATTCTTCCCATTCCCATTGAAACTTTTCAAATCCCTCTCAAAATTGTTGAAATTCTGTTGAAGCTTTAAAAATTCTCTCTAGAATTTTCAAAATCCATGTCCACATGTTCACAATTTCACGTAAAAAAATGGCTAAAATTCCAGTTGAAATTTTTTCAAAGTCCCTTAAAAATTTTCCAATTTTTGTCCCAATTCTTCCCATTCCCATTGAAACTTTTCAAATCCCTCTCAAAATTGTTGAAATTCTCTTGAAGCTTTTAAAATTCTCTCTAGAATTTTCAAAATCCATGGCCACATGTTTACAATTTCACGTCAAAAAATGGCTAAAATTCCAGTTGAAATTTTTTCAAAGTCCCTGAAAAATTTTCCAATTTTTGTCCCAATTCTTCCCATTCCCATTGAAACTTTTCAAATCCCTCTCAAAATTGTTGAAATTCTGTTGAAGCTTTTAAAATTCTCTCTAGAATTTTCAAAATCCATGTCCACATGTTTACAATTTCACGTCAAAAAATTGCTAAAATTCCAGTTGAAATTTTTTCAAAGTCCCTTAAAAATTTTCCAATTTTTGTCCCAATTCTTCCCATTCCCATTGAAACTTTTCAAATCCCTCTCAAAATTGTTGAAATTCTGTTGAAGCTTTTAAAATTCTCTCTAGAATTTTCAAAATCCATGGCCACATGTTCACAATTTCACGTCAAAAAATGGCTAAAATTCCAGTTGAAATTTTTTCAAAGTCCCTTAAAAATTTTCCAATTTTTGTCCCAATTCTTCCCATTCCCATTGAAACTTTTCAAATCCCTCTCAAAATTGTTGAAATTCTCTTGAAGCTTTTAAAATTCTCTCTAGAATTTTCAAAATCCATGTCCACATGTTTACAATTTCACGTCAAAAAATGGCTAAAATTCCAGTTGAAATTTTTTCAAAGTCCCTTAAAAATTTTCCAATTTTTGTCCCAATTCTTCCCATTCCCATTGAAACTTTTCAAATCCCTCTCAAAATTGTAGAAATTCTGTTGAAGCTTTTAAAATTCTCTCTAGAATTTTCAAAATCCATGGCCACATGTTTACAATTTCATGTCAAAAAATGGCTAAAATTCCAGTTGAAATTTTTTCAAAGTCCCTTCAAAATTTTCCAATTTTTGTCCCAATTCTTCCCATTCCCATTGAAACTTTTCAAATCCCTCTCAAAATTGTTGAAATTCTCTTGAAGCTTTTAAAATTCTCTCTAGAATTTTCAAAATCCATGGCCACATGTTTACAATTTCACGTCAAAAAATGGCTAAAATTCCAGTTGAAATTTTTCAAAGTCCCTTAAAAATTTTCCAATTTTTGTCCCAATTCTTCCCATTCCCATTGAAACTTTTCAAATCCCTCTCCAAATTGTTGAAATTCTCTTGAAGCTTTTAAAATTCTCTCTAGAATTTTCAAAATCCATGGCCACATGTTTACAATTTCACGTCAAAAAATGGCTAAAATTCCAGTTGAAATTTTTGCAAAGTCCCTTAAAATTTTTCCAATTTTTGTCCCAATTCTTCCCATTCCCATTGAAACTTTTCAAATCCCTCTCAAAATTGTTGAAATTCTGTTGAAGCTTTAAAAATTCTCTCTAGAATTTTCAAAATCCATGTCCACATGTTTACAATTTCACGTCAAAAAATGGCTAAAATTCCAGTTGAAATTTTTTCAAAGTCCCTTAAAAATTTTCCAATTTTTGTCCCAATTCTTCCCATTCCCATTGAAACTTTTCAAATCCCTCTCAAAAGTGTTGAAATTCTGTTGAAGCTTTTAAAATTCTCTCTAGAATTTTCAAAATCCATGGCCACATGTTTACAATTTCACGTCAAAAAATTGCTAAAATTCCAGTTGAAATTTTTTCAAAGTCCCTTCAAAATTTTCCAATTTTTGTCCCAATTCTTCCCATTCCCATTGAAACTTTTCAAATCCCTCTCAAAATTGTAGAAATTCTGTTAAAGCTTTTAAAATTCTCTCTAGAATTTTCAAAATCCATGGCCACAGGTTTACAATTTCACGTCAAAAAATTGCTAAAATTCCAGTTGAAATTTTTTCAAAGTCCCTTAAAAATTTTCCAATTTTTGTCCCAATTCTTCCCATTCCCATTGAAACTTTTCAAATCCCTCTCAAAATTGTTGAAATTCTCTTGAAGCTTTTAAAATTCTCTCTAGAATTTTCAAAATCCATGGCCACATGTTTACAATTTCAAGTCAAAAAATTGCTAAAATTCCAGTTGAAATTTTTTCAAAGTCCCTTCAAAATTTTCCAATTTTTGTCCCAATTCTTCCCATTCCCATTGAAACTTTTCAAATCCCTCTCAAAATTGTTGAAATTCTGTTGAAGCTTTAAAAATTCTCTCTAGAATTTTCAAAATCCATGTCCACATGTTTACAATTTCACGTCAAAAAATGGCTAAAATTCCAGTTGAAATTTTTTCAAAGTCCCTTAAAAATTTTCCAATTTTTCTCCCAATTCTTCCCATTCCCATTGAAACTTTTCAAATCCCTCTCAAAATTGTTGAAATTCTCTTGAAGCTTTTAAAATTCTCTCTAGAATTTTCAAAATCCATGGCCACATGTTTACAATTTCACGTCAAAAAATGGCTAAAATTCCAGTTGAAATTTTTTCAAAGTCCCTTAAAAATTTTCCAATTTTTGTCCCAATTCTTCCCATTCCCATTGAAACTTTTCAAATCCCTCTCAAAATTGTTGAAATTCTCTTGAAGCTTTTAAAATTCTCTCTAGAATTTTCAAAATCTATGGCCACATGTTTACAATTTCACGTCAAAAAATGGCTAAAATTCCAGTTGAAATTTTTTCAAAGTCCCTTAAAAATTTTCCAATTTTTGTCCCAATTCTTCCCATTCCCATTGAAACTTTTCAAATCCCTCTCAAAATTGTTGAAATTCTCTTGAAGCTTTTAAAATTCTCTCTAGAATTTTCAAAATCCATGTCCACATGTTTACAATTTCACATAAAAAAATTGCTAAAATTCCAGTTGAAATTTTTTCAAAGTCCCTTAAAAATTTTCCAATTTTTGTCCCAATTCTTTCCATTCCCATTGAAACTTTTCAAATCCCTCTCAAAATTGTTGAAATTCTGTTGAAGCTTTTAAAATTCTCTCTAGAATTTTCAAAATCCATGGCCACATGTTTACAATTTCACGTCAAAAAATTGCTAAAATTCCAGTTGAAATTTTTTCAAAGTCCCTTAAAAATTTTCCAATTTTTGTCCCAATTCTTCCCATTCCCATTGAAACTTTTCAAATCCCTCTCAAAATTGTAGAAATTCTGTTAAAGCTTTTAAAATTCTCTCTAGAATTTTCAAAATCCATGGCCACAGGTTTACAATTTCACGTCAAAAAATTCCTAAAATTCCAGTTGAAATTTTTTCAAAGTCCCTTAAAAATTTTCCAATTTTTGTCCCAATTCTTCCCATTCCCATTGAAACTTTTCAAATCCCTCTCAAAATTGTTGAAATTCTGTTGAAGCTTTTAAAATTCTCTCTAGAATTTTCAAAATCCATGTCCACATGTTTACAATTTCACGTAAAAAAATTGCTAAAATTCCAGTTGAAATTTTTTCAAAGTCCCTGAAAAATTTTCCAGTTTTTGTCCCAATTCTTCCCATTCCCATTGAAACTTTTCAAATCCCTCTCGAAATTGTTGAAATTCTCTTGAAGCTTTTAAAATTCTCTCTAGAATTTTCAAAATCCATGTCCACATGTTTACAATTTCACGTCAAAAAATGGCTAAAATTCCAGTTGAAATTTTTTCAAAGTCCCTTAAAAATTTTCCAATTTTTGTCCCAATTCTTCCCATTCCCATTGAAACTTTTCAAATCCCTCTCAAAATTGTTGAAATTCTGTTGAAGCTTTAAAAATTCTCTCTAGAATTTTCAAAATCCATGTCCACATGTTCACAATTTCACGTCAAAAAATGGCTAAAATTCCAGTTGAAATTTTTTCAAAGTCCCTTAAAAATTTTCCAATTTTTGTCCCAATTCTTCCCATTCCCATTGAAACTTTTCAAATCCCTCTCAAAATTGTTGAAATTCTCTTGAAGCTTTTAAAATTCTCTCTAGAATTTTCAAAATCCATGGCCACATGTTTACAATTTCACGTCAAAAAATTGCTAAAATTCCAGTTGAAATTTTTTCAAAGTCCCTTAAAAATTTTCCCATTTTTGTCCCAATTCTTCCCATTCCCATTGAAACTTTTCAAATCCCTCTCAAAATTGTAGAAATTCTGTTAAAGCTTTTAAAATTCTCTCTAGAATTTTCAAAATCCATGGCCACAGGTTTACAATTTCACGTCAAAAAATGGCTAAAATTCCAGTTGAAATTTTTTCAAAGTCCCTTAAAAATTTTCCAATTTTTGTCCCAATTCTTCCCATTCCCATTGAAACTTTTCAAATCCCTCTCAAAATTGTTGAAATTCTGTTGAAGCTTTTAAAATTCTCTCTAGAATTTTCAAAATCCATGGCCACATGTTTACAATTTCACGTCAAAAAATTGCTAAAATTCCAGTTGAAATTTTTTCAAAGTCCCTGAAAAATTTTCCAATTTTTGTCCCAATTCTTCCCATTCCCATTGAAACTTTTCAAATCCCTCTCAAAATTGTTGAAATTCTGTTGAAGCTTTTAAAATTCTCTCTAGAATTTTCAAAATCCATGTCCACATGTTTACAATTTCACGTCAAAAAATGGCTAAAATTCCAGTTGAAATTTTTTCAAAGTCCCTTAAAAATTTTCCAATTTTTGTCCCAATTCTTCCCATTCCCATTGAAACTTTTCAAATCCCTCTCAAAATTGTTGAAATTCTCTTGAAGCTTTTAAAATTCTCTCTAGAATTTTCAAAATCCATGGCCACATGTTTACAATTTCACGTCAAAAAATGGCTAAAATTCCAGTTGAAATTTTTTCAAAGTCCCTTCAAAATTTTCCAATTTTTGTCCCAATTCTTCCCATTCCCATTGAAACTTTTCAAATCCCTCTCAAAATTGTTGAAATTCTGTTGAAGCTTTTAAAATTCTCTCTAGAATTTTCAAAATCCATGGCCACAGGTTTACAATTTCACGTAAAAAAATTGCTAAAATTCCAGTTGAAATTTTTTCAAAGTCCCTTAAAAATTTTCCAATTTTTGTCCCAATTCTTCCCATTCCCATTGAAACTTTTCAAATCCCTCTCAAAATTGTTGAAATTCTGTTGAAGCTTTTAAAATTCTCTCTAGAATTTTCAAAATCCATGTCCACATGTTTACAATTTCACGTAAAAAAATGGCTAAAATTCCAGTTGAAATTTTTTCAAAGTCCCTTAAAAATTTTCCAATTTTTGTCCCAATTCTTCCCATTCCCATTGAAACTTTTCAAATCCCTCTCCAAATTGTTGAAATTCTCTTGAAGCTTTTAAAATTCTCTCTAGAATTTTCAAAATCCATGTCCACATGTTTACAATTTCACGTCAAAAAATGGCTAAAATTCCAGTTGAAATTTTTTCAAAGTCCCTTAAAAATTTTCCAATTTTTGTCCCAATTCTTCCCATTCCCATTGAAACTTTTCAAATCCCTCTCAAAATTGTTGAAATTCTCTTGAAGCTTTTAAAATTCTCTCTAGAATTTTCAAAATCCATGGCCACATGTTCACAATTTCACGTAAAAAAATTGCTAAAATTCCAGTTGAAATTTTTTCAAAGTCCCTTAAAAATTTTCCAATTTTTGTCCCAATTCTTCCCATTCCCATTGAAACTTTTCAAATCCCTCTCAAAAGTGTTGAAATTCTGTTGAAGCTTTTAAAATTCTCTCTAGAATTTTCAAAATCCATGGCCACATGTTTACAATTTCACGTCAAAAAATGGCTAAAATTCCAGTTGAAATTTTTTCAAAGTCCCTGAAAAATTTTCCAATTTTTGTCCCAATTCTTCCCATTCCCATTGAAACTTTTCAAATCCCTCTCAAAATTGTAGAAATTCTGTTAAAGCTTTTAAAATTCTCTCTAGAATTTTCAAAATCCATGGCCACATGTTTACAATTTCACGTCAAAAAATGGCTAAAATTCCAGTTGAAATTTTTTCAAAGTCCCTTAAAAATTTTCCAATTTTTGTCCCAATTCTTCCCATTCCCATTGAAACTTTTCAAATCCCTCTCCAAATTGTTGAAATTCTCTTGAAGCTTTTAAAATTCTCTCTAGAATTTTCAAAATCCATGGCCACATGTTTACAATTTCAAGTCAAAAAATTGCTAAAATTCCAGTTGAAATTTTTTCAAAGTCCCTTAAAAATTTTCCAATTTTTGTCCCAATTCTTCCCATTCCCATTGAAACTTTTCAAATCCCTCTCAAAATTGTTGAAATTCTGTTGAAGCTTTAAAAATTCTCTCTAGAATTTTCAAAATCCATGTCCACATGTTTACAATTTCAAGTCAAAAAAATGCTAAAATTCCAGTTGAAATTTTTTCAAAGTCCCTTAAAAATTTTCCAATTTTTGTCCCAATTCTTCCCATTCCCATTGAAACTTTTCAAATCCCTCTCAAAATTGTAGAAATTCTGTTAAAGCTTTTAAAATTCTCTCTAGAATTTTCAAAATCCATGGCCACAGGTTTACAATTTCACGTCAAAAAATTCCTAAAATTCCAGTTGAAATTTTTTCAAAGTCCCTTAAAAATTTTCCAATTTTTGTCCCAATTCTTCCCATTCCCATTGAAACTTTTCAAATCCCTCTCAAAATTGTTGAAATTCTGTTGAAGCTTTTAAAATTCTCTCTAGAATTTTCAAAATCCATGTCCACATGTTTACAATTTCACGTAAAAAAATGGCTAAAATTCCAGTTGAAATTTTTTCAAAGTCCCTGAAAAATTTTCCAGTTTTTGTCCCAATTCTTCCCATTCCCATTGAAACTTTTCAAATCCCTCTCCAAATTGTTGAAATTCTCTTGAAGCTTTTAAAATTCTCTCTAGAATTTTCAAAATCCATGTCCACATGTTTACAATTTCACGTCAAAAAATGGCTAAAATTCCAGTTGAAATTTTTTCAAAGTCCCTTAAAAATTTTCCAATTTTTGTCCCAATTCTTCCCATTCCCATTGAAACTTTTCAAATCCCTCTCCAAATTGTTGAAATTCTGTTGAAGCTTTAAAAATTCTCTCTAGAATTTTCAAAATCCATGTCCACATGTTCACAATTTCACGTAAAAAAATTGCTAAAATTCCAGTTGAAATTTTTTCAAAGTCCCTTAAAAATTTTCCAATTTTTGTCCCAATTCTTCCCATTCCCATTGAAACTTTTCAAATCCCTCTCAAAATTGTTGAAATTCTCTTGAAGCTTTTAAAATTCTCTCTAGAATTTTCAAAATCCATGGCCACATGTTTACAATTTCACGTCAAAAAATTGCTAAAATTCCAGTTGAAATTTTTTCAAAGTCCCTTAAAAATTTTCCCATTTTTGTCCCAATTCTTCCCATTCCCATTGAAACTTTTCAAATCCCTCTCAAAATTGTAGAAATTCTGTTAAAGCTTTTAAAATTCTCTCTAGAATTTTCAAAATCCATGGCCACAGGTTTACAATTTCACGTCAAAAAATGGCTAAAATTCCAGTTGAAATTTTTTCAAAGTCCCTTAAAAATTTTCCAATTTTTGTCCCAATTCTTCCCATTCCCATTGAAACTTTTCAAATCCCTCTCAAAATTGTTGAAATTCTGTTGAAGCTTTTAAAATTCTCTCTAGAATTTTCAAAATCCATGGCCACATGTTTACAATTTCACGTCAAAAAATTGCTAAAATTCCAGTTGAAATTTTTTCAAAGTCCCTGAAAAATTTTCCAATTTTTGTCCCAATTCTTCCCATTCCCATTGAAACTTTTCAAATCCCTCTCAAAATTGTTGAAATTCTGTTGAAGCTTTTAAAATTCTCTCTAGAATTTTCAAAATCCATGTCCACATGTTTACAATTTCACGTCAAAAAATGGCTAAAATTCCAGTTGAAATTTTTTCAAAGTCCCTTCAAAATTTTCCAATTTTTGTCCCAATTCTTCCCATTCCCATTGAAACTTTTCAAATCCCTCTCAAAATTGTTGAAATTCTCTTGAAGCTTTTAAAATTCTCTCTAGAATTTTCAAAATCCATGGCCACATGTTTACAATTTCACGTCAAAAAATGGCTAAAATTCCAGTTGAAATTTTTTCAAAGTCCCTTCAAAATTTTCCAATTTTTGTCCCAATTCTTCCCATTCCCATTGAAACTTTTCAAATCCCTCTCAAAATTGTAGAAATTCTGTTAAAGCTTTTAAAATTCTCTCTAGAATTTTCAAAATCCATGGCCACAGGTTTACAATTTCACGTAAAAAAATTGCTAAAATTCCAGTTGAAATTTTTTCAAAGTCCCTTAAAAATTTTCCAATTTTTGTCCCAATTCTTCCCATTCCCATTGAAACTTTTCAAATCCCTCTCAAAATTGTTGAAATTCTGTTGAAGCTTTAAAAATTCTCTCTAGAATTTTCAAAATCCATGTCCACATGTTTACAATTTCACGTAAAAAAATGGCTAAAATTCCAGTTGAAATTTTTTCAAAGTCCCTTAAAAATTTTCCAATTTTTGTCCCAATTCTTCCCATTCCCATTGAAACTTTTCAAATCCCTCTCCAAATTGTTGAAATTCTGTTGAAGCTTTTAAAATTCTCTCTAGAATTTTCAAAATCCATGTCCACATGTTTACAATTTCACGTCAAAAAATGGCTAAAATTCCAGTTGAAATTTTTTCAAAGTCCCTTAAAAATTTTCCAATTTTTGTCCCAATTCTTCCCATTCCCATTGAAACTTTTCAAATCCCTCTCAAAATTGTTGAAATTCTGTTGAAGCTTTAAAAATTCTCTCTAGAATTTTCAAAATCCATGGCCACATGTTCACAATTTCACGTAAAAAAATTGCTAAAATTCCAGTTGAAATTTTTTCAAAGTCCCTTAAAAATTTTCCAATTTTTGTCCCAATTCTTCCCATTCCCATTGAAACTTTTCAAATCCCTCTCAAAAGTGTTGAAATTCTGTTGAAGCTTTTAAAATTCTCTCTAGAATTTTCAAAATCCATGGCCACATGTTTACAATTTCACATAAAAAAATGGCTAAAATTCCAGTTGAAATTTTTTCAAAGTCCCTTCAAAATTTTCCAATTTTTGTCCCAATTCTTCCCATTCCCATTGAAACTTTTCAAATCCCTCTCAAAATTGTAGAAATTCTGTTAAAGCTTTTAAAATTCTCTCTAGAATTTTCAAAATCCATGGCCACATGTTTACAATTTCACGTCAAAAAATGGCTAAAATTCCAGTTGAAATTTTTTCAAAGTCCCTTAAAAATTTTCCAATTTTTGTCCCAATTCTTCCCATTCCCATTGAAACTTTTCAAATCCCTCTCAAAATTGTTGAAATTCTCTTGAAGCTTTTAAAATTCTCTCTAGAATTTTCAAAATCCATGGCCACATGTTTACAATTTCAAGTCAAAAAATTGCTAAAATTCCAGTTGAAATTTTTTCAAAGTCCCTGAAAAATTTTCCAATTTTTGTCCCAATTCTTCCCATTCCCATTGAAACTTTTCAAATCCCTCTCAAAATTGTTGAAATTCTGTTGAAGCTTTAAAAATTCTCTCTAGAATTTTCAAAATCCATGTCCACATGTTTACAATTTCAAGTCAAAAAAATGCTAAAATTCCAGTTGAAATTTTTTCAAAGTCCCTTAAAAATTTTCCAATTTTTGTCCCAATTCTTCCCATTCCCATTGAAACTTTTCAAATCCCTCTCAAAATTGTAGAAATTCTGTTAAAGCTTTTAAAATTCTCTCTAGAATTTTCAAAATCCATGGCCACAGGTTTACAATTTCACGTCAAAAAATTCCTAAAATTCCAGTTGAAATTTTTTCAAAGTCCCTTAAAAATTTTCCAATTTTTGTCCCAATTCTTCCCATTCCCATTGAAACTTTTCAAATCCCTCTCAAAATTGTTGAAATTCTGTTGAAGCTTTTAAAATTCTCTCTAGAATTTTCAAAATCCATGTCCACATGTTTACAATTTCACGTAAAAAAATGGCTAAAATTCCAGTTGAAATTTTTTCAAAGTCCCTGAAAAATTTTCCAGTTTTTGTCCCAATTCTTCCCATTCCCATTGAAACTTTTCAAATCCCTCTCCAAATTGTTGAAATTCTCTTGAAGCTTTTAAAATTCTCTCTAGAATTTTCAAAATCCATGTCCACATGTTTACAATTTCACGTCAAAAAATGGCTAAAATTCCAGTTGAAATTTTTTCAAAGTCCCTTAAAAATTTTCCAATTTTTGTCCCAATTCTTCCCATTCCCATTGAAACTTTTCAAATCCCTCTCCAAATTGTTGAAATTCTGTTGAAGCTTTAAAAATTCTCTCTAGAATTTTCAAAATCCATGTCCACATGTTCACAATTTCACGTAAAAAAATTGCTAAAATTCCAGTTGAAATTTTTTCAAAGTCCCTTAAAAATTTTCCAATTTTTGTCCCAATTCTTCCCATTCCCATTGAAACTTTTCAAATCCCTCTCAAAATTGTTGAAATTCTCTTGAAGCTTTTAAAATTCTCTCTAGAATTTTCAAAATCCATGGCCACATGTTTACAATTTCACGTCAAAAAATTGCTAAAATTCCAGTTGAAATTTTTTCAAAGTCCCTTAAAAATTTTCCCATTTTTGTCCCAATTCTTCCCATTCCCATTGAAACTTTTCAAATCCCTCTCAAAATTGTAGAAATTCTGTTAAAGCTTTTAAAATTCTCTCTAGAATTTTCAAAATCCATGGCCACAGGTTTACAATTTCACGTCAAAAAATGGCTAAAATTCCAGTTGAAATTTTTTCAAAGTCCCTTAAAAATTTTCCAATTTTTGTCCCAATTCTTCCCATTCCCATTGAAACTTTTCAAATCCCTCTCAAAATTGTTGAAATTCTGTTGAAGCTTTTAAAATTCTCTCTAGAATTTTCAAAATCCATGGCCACATGTTTACAATTTCACGTCAAAAAATTGCTAAAATTCCAGTTGAAATTTTTTCAAAGTCCCTGAAAAATTTTCCAATTTTTGTCCCAATTCTTCCCATTCCCATTGAAACTTTTCAAATCCCTCTCAAAATTGTTGAAATTCTGTTGAAGCTTTTAAAATTCTCTCTAGAATTTTCAAAATCCATGTCCACATGTTTACAATTTCACGTCAAAAAATGGCTAAAATTCCAGTTGAAATTTTTTCAAAGTCCCTTAAAAATTTTCCAATTTTTGTCCCAATTCTTCCCATTCCCATTGAAACTTTTCAAATCCCTCTCAAAATTGTTGAAATTCTCTTGAAGCTTTTAAAATTCTCTCTAGAATTTTCAAAATCCATGGCCACATGTTTACAATTTCACGTCAAAAAATGGCTAAAATTCCAGTTGAAATTTTTTCAAAGTCCCTTCAAAATTTTCCAATTTTTGTCCCAATTCTTCCCATTCCCATTGAAACTTTTCAAATCCCTCTCAAAATTGTAGAAATTCTGTTAAAGCTTTTAAAATTCTCTCTAGAATTTTCAAAATCCATGGCCACAGGTTTACAATTTCACGTAAAAAAATTGCTAAAATTCCAGTTGAAATTTTTTCAAAGTCCCTTAAAAATTTTCCAATTTTTGTCCCAATTCTTCCCATTCCCATTGAAACTTTTCAAATCCCTCTCAAAATTGTTGAAATTCTGTTGAAGCTTTAAAAATTCTCTCTAGAATTTTCAAAATCCATGTCCACATGTTTACAATTTCACGTCAAAAAATGGCTAAAATTCCAGTTGAAATTTTTTCAAAGTCCCTTAAAAATTTTCCAATTTTTGTCCCAATTCTTCCCATTCCCATTGAAACTTTTCAAATCCCTCTCCAAATTGTTGAAATTCTGTTGAAGCTTTTAAAATTCTCTCTAGAATTTTCAAAATCCATGTCCACATGTTTACAATTTCACGTCAAAAAATGGCTAAAATTCCAGTTGAAATTTTTTCAAAGTCCCTTAAAAATTTTCCAATTTTTGTCCCAATTCTTCCCATTCCCATTGAAACTTTTCAAATCCCTCTCAAAATTGTTGAAATTCTGTTGAAGCTTTAAAAATTCTCTCTAGAATTTTCAAAATCCATGGCCACATGTTCACAATTTCACGTAAAAAAATTGCTAAAATTCCAGTTGAAATTTTTTCAAAGTCCCTTAAAAATTTTCCAATTTTTGTCCCAATTCTTCCCATTCCCATTGAAACTTTTCAAATCCCTCTCAAAAGTGTTGAAATTCTGTTGAAGCTTTTAAAATTCTCTCTAGAATTTTCAAAATCCATGGCCACATGTTTACAATTTCACATAAAAAAATGGCTAAAATTCCAGTTGAAATTTTTTCAAAGTCCCTTCAAAATTTTCCAATTTTTGTCCCAATTCTTCCCATTCCCATTGAAACTTTTCAAATCCCTCTCAAAATTGTAGAAATTCTGTTAAAGCTTTTAAAATTCTCTCTAGAATTTTCAAAATCCATGGCCACATGTTTACAATTTCACGTCAAAAAATGGCTAAAATTCCAGTTGAAATTTTTTCAAAGTCCCTTAAAAATTTTCCAATTTTTGTCCCAATTCTTCCCATTCCCATTGAAACTTTTCAAATCCCTCTCAAAATTGTTGAAATTCTCTTGAAGCTTTTAAAATTCTCTCTAGAATTTTCAAAATCCATGGCCACATGTTTACAATTTCACGTCAAAAAATGGCTAAAATTCCAGTTGAAATTTTTTCAAAGTCCCTGAAAAATTTTCCAATTTTTGTCCCAATTCTTCCCATTCCCATTGAAACTTTTCAAATCCCTCTCAAAATTGTTGAAATTCTGTTGAAGCTTTAAAAATTCTCTCTAGAATTTTCAAAATCCATGTCCACATGTTTACAATTTCACGTAAAAAAAATGCTAAAATTCCAGTTGAAATTTTTTCAAAGTCCCTTAAAAAATTTCCAATTTTTCTCCCAATTCTTCCCATTCCCATTGAAACTTTTCAAATCCCTCTCAAAATTGTTGAAATTCTCTTGAAGCTTTTAAAATTCTCTCTAGAATTTTCAAAATCCATGGCCACATGTTTACAATTTCACGTCAAAAAATGGCTAAAATTCCAGTTGAAATTTTTTCAAAGTCCCTTAAAAATTTTCCAATTTTTGTCCCAATTCTTCCCATTCCCATTGAAACTTTTCAAATCCCTCTCAAAATTGTTGAAATTCTCTTGAAGCTTTTAAAATTCTCTCTAGAATTTTCAAAATCCATGTCCACATGTTTACAATTTCACGTCAAAAAATGGCAAAAATTCCAGTTGAAATTTTTTCAAAGTCCCTTAAAAATTTTCCAATTTTTGTCCCAATTCTTCCCATTCCCATTTAAACTTTTCAAATCCCTCTCAAAATTGTTGAAATTCTCTTGAAGCTTTTAAAATTCTCTCTAGAATTTTCAAAATCTATGGCCACATGTTTACAATTTCACGTAAAAAAATGGCTAAAATTCCAGTTGAAATTTTTTCAAAGTCCCTTAAAAATTTTCCAATTTTTGTCCCAATTCTTCCCATTCCCATTGAAACTTTTCAAATCCCTCTCCAAATTGTTGAAATTCTGTTGAAGCTTTTAAAATTCTCTCTAGAATTTTCAAAATCCATGTCCACATGTTTACAATTTCACGTCAAAAAAATGCTAAAATTCCAGTTGAAATTTTTTCAAAGTCCCTTAAAAATTTTCCAATTTTTGTCCCAATTCTTCCCATTCCCATTGAAACTTTTCAAATCCCTCTCAAAATTGTTGAAATTCTGTTGAAGCTTTTAAAATTCTCTCTAGAATTTTCAAAATCCACTTCAACATGTTTACAATTTCACGTCAAAAAATTGCTAAAATTCCAGTTGAAATTTTTTCAAAGTCCCTTCAAAATTTTCCAATTTTTGTCCCAATTCTTCCCATTCCCATTGAAACTTTTCAAATCCCTCTCAAAATTGTAGAAATTCTGTTAAAGCTTTTAAAATTCTCTCTAGAATTTTCAAAATCCATGGCCACATGTTTACAATTTCACGTCAAAAAATGGCTAAAATTCCAGTTGAAATTTTTCAAAGTCCCTTAAAAATTTTCCAATTTTTGTCCCAATTCTTCCCATTCCCATTGAAACTTTTCAAATCCCTCTCAAAATTGTAGAAATTCTGTTAAAGCTTTTAAAATTCTCTCTAGAATTTTCAAAATCCATGGCCACAGGTTTACAATTTCACGTCAAAAAATTCCTAAAATTCCAGTTGAAATTTTTTCAAAGTCCCTTAAAAATTTTCCAATTTTTGTCCCAATTCTTCCCATTCCCATTGAAACTTTTCAAATCCCTCTCAAAATTGTTGAAATTCTGTTGAAGCTTTTAAAATTCTCTCTAGAATTTTCAAAATCCATGTCCACATGTTTACAATTTCACGTAAAAAAATGGCTAAAATTCCAGTTGAAATTTTTTCAAAGTCCCTGAAAAATTTTCCAGTTTTTGTCCCAATTCTTCCCATTCCCATTGAAACTTTTCAAATCCCTCTCCAAATTGTTGAAATTCTCTTGAAGCTTTTAAAATTCTCTCTAGAATTTTCAAAATCCATGTCCACATGTTTACAATTTCACGTCAAAAAATGGCTAAAATTCCAGTTGAAATTTTTTCAAAGTCCCTTAAAAATTTTCCAATTTTTGTCCCAATTCTTCCCATTCCCATTGAAACTTTTCAAATCCCTCTCCAAATTGTTGAAATTCTGTTGAAGCTTTAAAAATTCTCTCTAGAATTTTCAAAATCCATGTCCACATGTTCACAATTTCACGTAAAAAAATTGCTAAAATTCCAGTTGAAATTTTTTCAAAGTCCCTTAAAAATTTTCCAATTTTTGTCCCAATTCTTCCCATTCCCATTGAAACTTTTCAAATCCCTCTCAAAATTGTTGAAATTCTCTTGAAGCTTTTAAAATTCTCTCTAGAATTTTCAAAATCCATGGCCACATGTTTACAATTTCACGTCAAAAAATTGCTAAAATTCCAGTTGAAATTTTTTCAAAGTCCCTTAAAAATTTTCCCATTTTTGTCCCAATTCTTCCCATTCCCATTGAAACTTTTCAAATCCCTCTCAAAATTGTAGAAATTCTGTTAAAGCTTTTAAAATTCTCTCTAGAATTTTCAAAATCCATGGCCACAGGTTTACAATTTCACGTCAAAAAATGGCTAAAATTCCAGTTGAAATTTTTTCAAAGTCCCTTAAAAATTTTCCAATTTTTGTCCCAATTCTTCCCATTCCCATTGAAACTTTTCAAATCCCTCTCAAAATTGTTGAAATTCTGTTGAAGCTTTTAAAATTCTCTCTAGAATTTTCAAAATCCATGGCCACATGTTTACAATTTCACGTCAAAAAATTGCTAAAATTCCAGTTGAAATTTTTTCAAAGTCCCTGAAAAATTTTCCAATTTTTGTCCCAATTCTTCCCATTCCCATTGAAACTTTTCAAATCCCTCTCAAAATTGTTGAAATTCTGTTGAAGCTTTTAAAATTCTCTCTAGAATTTTCAAAATCCATGTCCACATGTTTACAATTTCACGTCAAAAAATGGCTAAAATTCCAGTTGAAATTTTTTCAAAGTCCCTTAAAAATTTTCCAATTTTTGTCCCAATTCTTCCCATTCCCATTGAAACTTTGCAAATCCCTCTCAAAATTGTTGAAATTCTCTTGAAGCTTTTAAAATTCTCTCTAGAATTTTCAAAATCCATGGCCACATGTTTACAATTTCACGTCAAAAAATGGCTAAAATTCCAGTTGAAATTTTTTCAAAGTCCCTTCAAAATTTTCCAATTTTTGTCCCAATTCTTCCCATTCCCATTGAAACTTTTCAAATCCCTCTCAAAATTGTAGAAATTCTGTTAAAGCTTTTAAAATTCTCTCTAGAATTTTCAAAATCCATGGCCACAGGTTTACAATTTCACGTAAAAAAATTGCTAAAATTCCAGTTGAAATTTTTTCAAAGTCCCTTAAAAATTTTCCAATTTTTGTCCCAATTCTTCCCATTCCCATTGAAACTTTTCAAATCCCTCTCAAAATTGTTGAAATTCTGTTGAAGCTTTAAAAATTCTCTCTAGAATTTTCAAAATCCATGTCCACATGTTTACAATTTCACGTAAAAAAATGGCTAAAATTCCAGTTGAAATTTTTTCAAAGTCCCTTAAAAATTTTCCAATTTTTGTCCCAATTCTTCCCATTCCCATTGAAACTTTTCAAATCCCTCTCCAAATTGTTGAAATTCTGTTGAAGCTTTTAAAATTCTCTCTAGAATTTTCAAAATCCATGTCCACATGTTTACAATTTCACGTCAAAAAATGGCTAAAATTCCAGTTGAAATTTTTTCAAAGTCCCTTAAAAATTTTCCAATTTTTGTCCCAATTCTTCCCATTCCCATTGAAACTTTTCAAATCCCTCTCAAAATTGTTGAAATTCTGTTGAAGCTTTAAAAATTCTCTCTAGAATTTTCAAAATCCATGGCCACATGTTCACAATTTCACGTAAAAAAATTGCTAAAATTCCAGTTGAAATTTTTTCAAAGTCCCTTAAAAATTTTCCAATTTTTGTCCCAATTCTTCCCATTCCCATTGAAACTTTTCAAATCCCTCTCAAAAGTGTTGAAATTCTGTTGAAGCTTTTAAAATTCTCTCTAGAATTTTCAAAATCCATGTCCACATGTTTACAATTTCACATAAAAAAATGGCTAAAATTCCAGTTGAAATTTTTCAAAGTCCCTTCAAAATTTTCCAATTTTTGTCCCAATTCTTCCCATTCCCATTGAAACTTTTCAAATCCCTCTCAAAATTGTAGAAATTCTGTTAAAGCTTTTAAAATTCTCTCTAGAATTTTCAAAATCCATGGCCACATGTTTACAATTTCACGTCAAAAAATGGCTAAAATTCCAGTTGAAATTTTTTCAAAGTCCCTTAAAAATTTTCCAATTTTTGTCCCAATTCTTCCCATTCCCATTGAAACTTTTCAAATCCCTCTCAAAATTGTTGAAATTCTCTTGAAGCTTTTAAAATTCTCTCTAGAATTTTCAAAATCCATGGCCACATGTTTACAATTTCAAGTCAAAAAATTGCTAAAATTCCAGTTGAAATTTTTCAAAGTCCCTGAAAAATTTTCCAATTTTTGTCCCAATTCTTCCCATTCCCATTGAAACTTTTCAAATCCCTCTCAAAATTGTTGAAATTCTGTTGAAGCTTTAAAAATTCTCTCTAGAATTTTCAAAATCCATGTCCACATGTTTACAATTTCAAGTCAAAAAAATGCTAAAATTCCAGTTGAAATTTTTTCAAAGTCCCTTAAAAATTTTCCAATTTTTGTCCCAATTCTTCCCATTCCCATTGAAACTTTTCAAATCCCTCTCAAAATTGTAGAAATTCTGTTAAAGCTTTTAAAATTCTCTCTAGAATTTTCAAAATCCATGGCCACAGGTTTACAATTTCACGTCAAAAAATTCCTAAAATTCCAGTTGAAATTTTTTCAAAGTCCCTTAAAAATTTTCCAATTTTTGTCCCAATTCTTCCCATTCCCATTGAAACTTTTCAAATCCCTCTCAAAATTGTTGAAATTCTGTTGAAGCTTTTAAAATTCTCTCTAGAATTTTCAAAATCCATGTCCACATGTTTACAATTTCACGTAAAAAAATGGCTAAAATTCCAGTTGAAATTTTTTCAAAGTCCCTGAAAAATTTTCCAGTTTTTGTCCCAATTCTTCCCATTCCCATTGAAACTTTTCAAATCCCTCTCCAAATTGTTGAAATTCTCTTGAAGCTTTTAAAATTCTCTCTAGAATTTTCAAAATCCATGTCCACATGTTTACAATTTCACGTCAAAAAATGGCTAAAATTCCAGTTGAAATTTTTTCAAAGTCCCTTAAAAATTTTCCAATTTTTGTCCCAATTCTTCCCATTCCCATTGAAACTTTTCAAATCCCTCTCCAAATTGTTGAAATTCTGTTGAAGCTTTAAAAATTCTCTCTAGAATTTTCAAAATCCATGTCCACATGTTCACAATTTCACGTAAAAAAATTGCTAAAATTCCAGTTGAAATTTTTTCAAAGTCCCTTAAAAATTTTCCAATTTTTGTCCCAATTCTTCCCATTCCCATTGAAACTTTTCAAATCCCTCTCAAAATTGTTGAAATTCTCTTGAAGCTTTTAAAATTCTCTCTAGAATTTTCAAAATCCATGGCCACATGTTTACAATTTCACGTCAAAAAATTGCTAAAATTCCAGTTGAAATTTTTTCAAAGTCCCTTAAAGTTTTCCCATTTTTGTCCCAATTCTTCCCATTCCCATTGAAACTTTTCAAATCCCTCTCAAAATTGTTGAAATTCTGTTGAAGCTTTAAAAATTCTCTCTAGAATTTTCAAAATCCATGTCCACATGTTTACAATTTCACGTAAAAAAATGGCTAAAATTCCAGTTGAAATTTTTTCAAAGTCCCTTAAAAATTTTCCAATTTTTGTCCCAATTCTTCCCATTCCCATTGAAACTTTTCAAATCCCTCTCAAAATTGTTGAAATTCTGTTGAAGCTTTTAAAATTCTCTCTAGAATTTTCAAAATCCATGGCCACATGTTTACAATTTCACGTCAAAAAATTGCTAAAATTCCAGTTGAAATTTTTTCAAAGTCCCTGAAAAATTTTCCAATTTTTGTCCCAATTCTTCCCATTCCCATTGAAACTTTTCAAATCCCTCTCAAAATTGTTGAAATTCTGTTGAAGCTTTTAAAATTCTCTCTAGAATTTTCAAAATCCATGTCCACATGTTTACAATTTCACGTCAAAAAATGGCTAAAATTCCAGTTGAAATTTTTTCAAAGTCCCTTAAAAATTTTCCAATTTTTGTCCCAATTCTTCCCATTCCCATTGAAACTTTTCAAATCCCTCTCAAAATTGTTGAAATTCTCTTGAAGCTTTTAAAATTCTCTCTAGAATTTTCAAAATCCATGGCCACATGTTTACAATTTCACGTCAAAAAATGGCTAAAATTCCAGTTGAAATTTTTTCAAAGTCCCTTCAAAATTTTCCAATTTTTGTCCCAATTCTTCCCATTCCCATTGAAACTTTTCAAATCCCTCTCAAAATTGTAGAAATTCTGTTAAAGCTTTTAAAATTCTCTCTAGAATTTTCAAAATCCATGGCCACAGGTTTACAATTTCACGTAAAAAAATTGCTAAAATTCCAGTTGAAATTTTTTCAAAGTCCCTTAAAAATTTTCCAATTTTTGTCCCAATTCTTCCCATTCCCATTGAAACTTTTCAAATCCCTCTCAAAATTGTTGAAATTCTGTTGAAGCTTTAAAAATTCTCTCTAGAATTTTCAAAATCCATGTCCACATGTTTACAATTTCACGTAAAAAAATGGCTAAAATTCCAGTTGAAATTTTTTCAAAGTCCCTTAAAAATTTTCCAATTTTTGTCCCAATTCTTCCCATTCCCATTGAAACTTTTCAAATCCCTCTCAAAATTGTTGAAATTCTGTTGAAGCTTTTAAAATTCTCTCTAGAATTTTCAAAATCCATGTCCACATGTTTACAATTTCACGTCAAAAAATGGCTAAAATTCCAGTTGAAATTTTTTCAAAGTCCCTTAAAAATTTTCCAATTTTTGTCCCAATTCTTCCCATTCCCATTGAAACTTTTCAAATCCCTCTCAAAATTGTTGAAATTCTGTTGAAGCTTTAAAAATTCTCTCTAGAATTTTCAAAATCCATGGCCACATGTTCACAATTTCACGTAAAAAAATTGCTAAAATTCCAGTTGAAATTTTTTCAAAGTCCCTTAAAAATTTTCCAATTTTTGTCCCAATTCTTCCCATTCCCATTGAAACTTTTCAAATCCCTCTCAAAAGTGTTGAAATTCTGTTGAAGCTTTTAAAATTCTCTCTAGAATTTTCAAAATCCATGGCCACATGTTTACAATTTCACATAAAAAAATGGCTAAAATTCCAGTTGAAATTTTTTCAAAGTCCCTTAAAAATTTTCCAATTTTTGTCCCAATTCTTCCCATTCCCATTGAAACTTTTCAAATCCCTCTCAAAATTGTAGAAATTCTGTTAAAGCTTTTAAAATTCTCTCTAGAATTTTCAAAATCCATGGCCACATGTTTACAATTTCACGTCAAAAAATGGCTAAAATTCCAGTTGAAATTTTTTCAAAGTCCCTTAAAAATTTTCCAATTTTTGTCCCAATTCTTCCCATTCCCATTGAAACTTTTCAAATCCCTCTCAAAATTGTTGAAATTCTCTTGAAGCTTTTAAAATTCTCTCTAGAATTTTCAAAATCCATGGCCACATGTTTACAATTTCAAGTCAAAAAATTGCTAAAATTCCAGTTGAAATTTTTTCAAAGTCCCTGAAAAATTTTCCAATTTTTGTCCCAATTCTTCCCATTCCCATTGAAACTTTTCAAATCCCTCTCAAAATTGTTGAAATTCTGTTGAAGCTTTAAAAATTCTCTCTAGAATTTTCAAAATCCATGTCCACATGTTTACAATTTCACGTAAAAAAAATGCTAAAATTCCAGTTGAAATTTTTTTCAAAGTCCCTTAAAAAATTTCCAATTTTTCTCCCAATTCTTCCCATTCCCATTGAAACTTTTCAAATCCCTCTCAAAATTGTTGAAATTCTCTTGAAGCTTTTAAAATTCTCTCTAGAATTTTCAAAATCCATGGCCACATGTTTACAATTTCACGTCAAAAAATGGCTAAAATTCCAGTTGAAATTTTTTCAAAGTCCCTTAAAAATTTTCCAATTTTTGTCCCAATTCTTCCCATTCCCATTGAAACTTTTCAAATCCCTCTCAAAATTGTTGAAATTCTCTTGAAGCTTTTAAAATTCTCTCTAGAATTTTCAAAATCCATGTCCACATGTTTACAATTTCACGTCAAAAAATGGCAAAAATTCCAGTTGAAATTTTTTCAAAGTCCCTTAAAAATTTTCCAATTTTTGTCCCAATTCTTCCCATTCCCATTTAAACTTTTCAAATCCCTCTCAAAATTGTTGAAATTCTCTTGAAGCTTTTAAAATTCTCTCTAGAATTTTCAAAATCTATGGCCACATGTTTACAATTTCACGTAAAAAAATGGCTAAAATTCCAGTTGAAATTTTTCAAAGTCCCTTAAAAATTTTCCAATTTTTGTCCCAATTCTTCCCATTCCCATTGAAACTTTTCAAATCCCTCTCCAAATTGTTGAAATTCTGTTGAAGCTTTTAAAATTCTCTCTAGAATTTTCAAAATCCATGTCCACATGTTTACAATTTCACGTCAAAAAATTGCTAAAATTCCAGTTGAAATTTTTTCAAAGTCCCTTAAAAATTTTCCAATTTTTGTCCCAATTCTTCCCATTCCCATTGAAACTTTTCAAATCCCTCTCAAAATTGTTGAAATTCTGTTGAAGCTTTTAAAATTCTCTCTAGAATTTTCAAAATCCATGTCCACATGTTTACAATTTCACGTAAAAAAATGGCTAAAATTCCAGTTGAAATTTTTTCAAAGTCCCTGAAAAATTTTCCAGTTTTTGTCCCAATTCTTCCCATTCCCATTGAAACTTTTCAAATCCCTCTCCAAATTGTTGAAATTCTCTTGAAGCTTTTAAAATTCTCTCTAGAATTTTCAAAATCCATGTCCACATGTTTACAATTTCACGTCAAAAAATGGCTAAAATTCCAGTTGAAATTTTTTCAAAGTCCCTTAAAAATTTTCCAATTTTTGTCCCAATTCTTCCCATTCCCATTGAAACTTTTCAAATCCCTCTCCAAATTGTTGAAATTCTGTTGAAGCTTTAAAAATTCTCTCTAGAATTTTCAAAATCCATGTCCACATGTTCACAATTTCACGTAAAAAAATTGCTAAAATTCCAGTTGAAATTTTTTCAAAGTCCCTTAAAAATTTTCCAATTTTTGTCCCAATTCTTCCCATTCCCATTGAAACTTTTCAAATCCCTCTCAAAATTGTTGAAATTCTCTTGAAGCTTTTAAAATTCTCTCTAGAATTTTCAAAATCCATGGCCACATGTTTACAATTTCACGTCAAAAAATTGCTAAAATTCCAGTTGAAATTTTTTCAAAGTCCCTTAAAAATTTTCCCATTTTTGTCCCAATTCTTCCCATTCCCATTGAAACTTTTCAAATCCCTCTCAAAATTGTAGAAATTCTGTTAAAGCTTTTAAAATTCTCTCTAGAATTTTCAAAATCCATGGCCACAGGTTTACAATTTCACGTCAAAAAATGGCTAAAATTCCAGTTGAAATTTTTTCAAAGTCCCTTAAAAATTTTCCAATTTTTGTCCCAATTCTTCCCATTCCCATTGAAACTTTTCAAATCCCTCTCAAAATTGTTGAAATTCTGTTGAAGCTTTTAAAATTCTCTCTAGAATTTTCAAAATCCATGGCCACATGTTTACAATTTCACGTCAAAAAATTGCTAAAATTCCAGTTGAAATTTTTTCAAAGTCCCTGAAAAATTTTCCAATTTTTGTCCCAATTCTTCCCATTCCCATTGAAACTTTTCAAATCCCTCTCAAAATTGTTGAAATTCTGTTGAAGCTTTTAAAATTCTCTCTAGAATTTTCAAAATCCATGTCCACATGTTTACAATTTCACGTCAAAAAATGGCTAAAATTCCAGTTGAAATTTTTTCAAAGTCCCTTAAAAATTTTCCAATTTTTGTCCCAATTCTTCCCATTCCCATTGAAACTTTTCAAATCCCTCTCAAAATTGTTGAAATTCTCTTGAAGCTTTTAAAATTCTCTCTAGAATTTTCAAAATCCATGGCCACATGTTTACAATTTCACGTCAAAAAATGGCTAAAATTCCAGTTGAAATTTTTTCAAAGTCCCTTAAAAATTTTCCAATTTTTGTCCCAATTCTTCCCATTCCCATTGAAACTTTTCAAATCCCTCTCAAAATTGTAGAAATTCTGTTAAAGCTTTTAAAATTCTCTCTAGAATTTTCAAAATCCATGGCCACAGGTTTACAATTTCACGTAAAAAAATTGCTAAAATTCCAGTTGAAATTTTTTCAAAGTCCCTTAAAAATTTTCCAATTTTTGTCCCAATTCTTCCCATTCCCATTGAAACTTTTCAAATCCCTCTCAAAATTGTTGAAATTCTGTTGAAGCTTTAAAAATTCTCTCTAGAATTTTCAAAATCCATGTCCACATGTTTACAATTTCACGTAAAAAAATGGCTAAAATTCCAGTTGAAATTTTTTCAAAGTCCCTTAAAAATTTTCCAATTTTTGTCCCAATTCTTCCCATTCCCATTGAAACTTTTCAAATCCCTCTCCAAATTGTTGAAATTCTGTTGAAGCTTTTAAAATTCTCTCTAGAATTTTCAAAATCCATGTCCACATGTTTACAATTTCACGTCAAAAAATGGCTAAAATTCCAGTTGAAATTTTTTCAAAGTCCCTTAAAAATTTTCCAATTTTTGTCCCAATTCTTCCCATTCCCATTGAAACTTTTCAAATCCCTCTCAAAATTGTTGAAATTCTGTTGAAGCTTTAAAAATTCTCTCTAGAATTTTCAAAATCCATGGCCACATGTTCACAATTTCACGTAAAAAAATTGCTAAAATTCCAGTTGAAATTTTTTCAAAGTCCCTTAAAAATTTTCCAATTTTTGTCCCAATTCTTCCCATTCCCATTGAAACTTTTCAAATCCCTCTCAAAAGTGTTGAAATTCTGTTGAAGCTTTTAAAATTCTCTCTAGAATTTTCAAAATCCATGGCCACATGTTTACAATTTCACATAAAAAAATGGCTAAAATTCCAGTTGAAATTTTTTCAAAGTCCCTTCAAAATTTTCCAATTTTTGTCCCAATTCTTCCCATTCCCATTGAAACTTTTCAAATCCCTCTCAAAATTGTAGAAATTCTGTTAAAGCTTTTAAAATTCTCTCTAGAATTTTCAAAATCCATGGCCACATGTTTACAATTTCACGTCAAAAAATGGCTAAAATTCCAGTTGAAATTTTTCAAAGTCCCTTAAAAATTTTCCAATTTTTGTCCCAATTCTTCCCATTCCCATTGAAACTTTTCAAATCCCTCTCAAAATTGTTGAAATTCTCTTGAAGCTTTTAAAATTCTCTCTAGAATTTTCAAAATCCATGGCCACATGTTTACAATTTCAAGTCAAAAAATTGCTAAAATTCCAGTTGAAATTTTTTCAAAGTCCCTGAAAAATTTTCCAATTTTTGTCCCAATTCTTCCCATTCCCATTGAAACTTTTCAAATCCCTCTCAAAATTGTTGAAATTCTGTTGAAGCTTTAAAAATTCTCTCTAGAATTTTCAAAATCCATGTCCACATGTTTACAATTTCAAGTCAAAAAAATGCTAAAATTCCAGTTGAAATTTTTTCAAAGTCCCTTAAAAATTTTCCAATTTTTGTCCCAATTCTTCCCATTCCCATTGAAACTTTTCAAATCCCTCTCAAAATTGTAGAAATTCTGTTAAAGCTTTTAAAATTCTCTCTAGAATTTTCAAAATCCATGGCTACAGGTTTACAATTTCACGTCAAAAAATTCCTAAAATTCCAGTTGAAATTTTTTCAAAGTCCCTTAAAAATTTTCCAATTTTTGTCCCAATTCTTCCCATTCCCATTGAAACTTTTCAAATCCCTCTCAAAATTGTTGAAATTCTGTTGAAGCTTTTAAAATTCTCTCTAGAATTTTCAAAATCCATGTCCACATGTTTACAATTTCACGTAAAAAAATGGCTAAAATTCCAGTTGAAATTTTTTCAAAGTCCCTGAAAAATTTTCCAGTTTTTGTCCCAATTCTTCCCATTCCCATTGAAACTTTTCAAATCCCTCTCCAAATTGTTGAAATTCTCTTGAAGCTTTTAAAATTCTCTCTAGAATTTTCAAAATCCATGTCCACATGTTTACAATTTCACGTCAAAAAATGGCTAAAATTCCAGTTGAAATTTTTTCAAAGTCCCTTAAAAATTTTCCAATTTTTGTCCCAATTCTTCCCATTCCCATTGAAACTTTTCAAATCCCTCTCCAAATTGTTGAAATTCTGTTGAAGCTTTAAAAATTCTCTCTAGAATTTTCAAAATCCATGTCCACATGTTCACAATTTCACGTAAAAAAATTGCTAAAATTCCAGTTGAAATTTTTTCAAAGTCCCTTAAAAATTTTCCAATTTTTGTCCCAATTCTTCCCATTCCCATTGAAACTTTTCAAATCCCTCTCAAAATTGTTGAAATTCTCTTGAAGCTTTTAAAATTCTCTCTAGAATTTTCAAAATCCATGGCCACATGTTTACAATTTCACGTCAAAAAATTGCTAAAATTCCAGTTGAAATTTTTTCAAAGTCCCTTAAAGTTTTCCCATTTTTGTCCCAATTCTTCCCATTCCCATTGAAACTTTTCAAATCCCTCTCAAAATTGTTGAAATTCTGTTGAAGCTTTTAAAATTCTCTCTAGAATTTTCAAAATCCATGTCCACATGTTTACAATTTCACGTAAAAAAAATGGCTAAAATTCCAGTTGAAATTTTTTCAAAGTCCCTTAAAAATTTTCCAATTTTTGTCCCAATTCTTCCCATTCCCATTGAAACTTTTCAATCCCTCTCAAAATTGTTGAAATTCTGTTGAAGCTTTTAAAATTCTCTCTAGAATTTTCAAAATCCATGGCCACATGTTTACAATTTCACGTCAAAAAATTGCTAAAATTCCAGTTGAAATTTTTTCAAAGTCCCTGAAAAATTTTCCAATTTTTGTCCCAATTCTTCCCATTCCCATTGAAACTTTTCAAATCCCTCTCAAAATTGTTGAAATTCTGTTGAAGCTTTTAAAATTCTCTCTAGAATTTTCAAAATCCATGTCCACATGTTTACAATTTCACGTCAAAAAATGGCTAAAATTCCAGTTGAAATTTTTTCGAAGTCCCTTAAAAATTTTCCAATTTTTGTCCCAATTCTTCCCATTCCCATTGAAACTTTTCAAATCCCTCTCAAAATTGTTGAAATTCTCTTGAAGCTTTTAAAATTCTCTCTAGAATTTTCAAAATCCATGGCCACATGTTTACAATTTCACGTCAAAAAATGGCTAAAATTCCAGTTGAAATTTTTTCAAAGTCCCTTCAAAATTTCCAATTTTTGTCCCAATTCTTCCCATTCCCATTGAAACTTTTCAAATCCCTCTCAAAATTGTAGAAATTCTGTTAAAGCTTTTAAAATTCTCTCTAGAATTTTCAAAATCCATGGCCACAGGTTTACAATTTCACGTAAAAAAATTGCTAAAATTCCAGTTGAAATTTTTTCAAAGTCCCTTAAAAATTTTCCAATTTTTGTCCCAATTCTTCCCATTCCCATTGAAACTTTTCAAATCCCTCTCAAAATTGTTGAAATTCTGTTGAAGCTTTAAAAATTCTCTCTAGAATTTTCAAAATCCATGTCCACATGTTTACAATTTCACGTAAAAAAATGGCTAAAATTCCAGTTGAAATTTTTTCAAAGTCCCTTAAAAATTTTCCAATTTTTGTCCCAATTCTTCCCATTCCCATTGAAACTTTTCAAATCCCTCTCCAAAATTGTTGAAATTCTGTTGAAGCTTTTAAAATTCTCTCTAGAATTTTCAAAATCCATGTCCACATGTTTACAATTTCACGTCAAAAAATGGCTAAAATTCCAGTTGAAATTTTTCAAAGTCCCTTAAAAATTTTCCAATTTTTGTCCCAATTCTTCCCATTCCCATTGAAACTTTTCAAATCCCTCTCAAAATTGTTGAAATTCTGTTGAAGCTTTAAAATTCTCTCTAGAATTTTCAAAATCCATGGCCACATGTTCACAATTTCACGTAAAAAAATTGCTAAAATTCCAGTTGAAATTTTTTCAAAGTCCCTTAAAAATTTTCCAATTTTTGTCCCAATTCTTCCCATTCCCATTGAAACTTTTCAAATCCCTCTCAAAAGTGTTGAAATTCTGTTGAAGCTTTTAAAATTCTCTCTAGAATTTTCAAAATCCATGGCCACATGTTTACAATTTCACATAAAAAAATGGCTAAAATTCCAGTTGAAATTTTTTCAAAGTCCCTTAAAAATTTTCCAATTTTTGTCCCAATTCTTCCCATTCCCATTGAAACTTTTCAAATCCCTCTCAAAATTGTTGAAATTCTGTTAAAGCTTTTAAAATTCTCTCTAGAATTTTCAAAATCCATGTCCACATGTTTACAATTTCACGTCAAAAAATGGCTAAAATTCCAGTTGAAATTTTTTCAAAGTCCCTTAAAAATTTTCCAATTTTTGTCCCAATTCTTCCCATTCCCATTGAAACTTTTCAAATCCCTCTCAAAATTGTTGAAATTCTCTTGAAGCTTTTAAAATTCTCTCTAGAATTTTCAAAATCCACTTCAACATGTTTACAATTTCACGTCAAATATTTCTAAAATTCCAGGTGAAATTTTTTCAAAGTCCCTTAAAAATTTTCCAATTTTTGTCCCAATTCTTCCCATTCCCATTGAAACTTTTCAAATCCCTCTCAAAATTGTTGAAATTCTCTTGAAGCTTTTAAAATTCTCTCTAGAATTTTCAAAATCCATGGCCACATGTTTACAATTTCACGTAAAAAAAATGCTAAAATTCCAGTTGAAATTTTTTCAAAGTCCCTTAAAAATTTTCCAATTTTTGTCCCAATTCTTCCCATTCCCATTGAAACTTTTCAAATCCCTCTCAAAATTGTTGAAATTCTGTTGAAGCTTTTAAAATTCTCTCTAGAATTTTCAAAATCCACTTCAACATGTTTACAATTTCACATCAAAAAATGGCTAAAATTCCAGTTGAAATTTTTTCAAAGTCCCTTAAAAATTTTCCAATTTTTGTCCCAATTCTTCCCATTCCCATTGAAACTTTTCAAATCCCTCTCAAAATTGTTGAAATTCTGTTAAAGCTTTTAAAATTCTCTCTAGAATTTTCAAAATCCATGTCCACATGTTTACAATTTCACGTCAAAAAATGGCTAAAATTCCAGTTGAAATTTTTTCAAAGTCCCTTAAAAATTTTCCAATTTTTGTCCCAATTCTTCCCATTCCCATTGAAACTTTTCAAATC
>NW_028115170.1:12500-15000 GCF_964273445.1 Streptopelia decaocto
CGTCCACGGAGCCGCTCCGGACCCGGAAACTGGACCGGGCGGGAAAGGACCGGGAAATTGGAGTGGACCGGACCGGATCGGATCGGACCGGAGCGGACGGGAAGGGACCGGACCGGACCGAAAAATTGGAGTGGACCGGATCGGATCGGACCGGAGCGGACGGGAAAGGACCGGACCGGACCGGGAAATTGGAGTGGACCGGATCGGACCGGACCGGACGGGAAAGGACCGGAGCGGACCGAAAAATTGGAGTGGACCGGAGCGGACGGGAAAGGACCGGACCGGACCGGGAAATTGGAGTGGACCGGATCGGACCGGCGGGGCTCGGACGGACCCGGCGTCCGGCCGCGCTCGCGAGAGGGTAGGCTCGACCTCCTCACGCTCTGCACCCGATAGTCGACCAAGGACTGAGTCCTCGCGGGGCGCCGGTAGACCTCAGATCCGAGCGCGGCGGCGCAGGCGGCGCCGTCCACGGAGCCGCTCCGGACCCGGAAACTGGACCGGGCGGGACCGGACCGGGAAATTGGAGTGGAACGGACCGGATCGGATCGGACCGGAGCGGACGGGAAAGGACCGGACCGGGAAATTGGAGTGGACCGGATCGGATCGGACCGGACCGGACCGGGAAATTGGAGTGGACCGGACTGGATCGGACTGGACCGGACTGGATCGGACCGGACCGGACCGGACCGGACCGGACCGGACCGGCGGGGCTCGGACGGACCCGGCGTCGGGCCGCGCTCGCCAGAGGGTAGACCCGGGCAGGAGGGCTGAGCGTCCTGCTGCTTTCGACGCGGCGCCCCCGGCACGTTCTCGGGGTTTAAGGGCGTGCGATATGGTGGTCGCCCCGTCCCTCTTGTCCCGACCCTAGGGTTCCGCGCCGACGTGCTGTTTTTCCTCTCCGCTGCTGAGGAGCCGCGACAGAACCCGAGGGAGGGAGGGAGGGAGGGAGGGAACGGCGGGAGGGAACGGCGGGAGGGAGGGAACGGCGGGAACACGGAGCCGGGAGAGGTTGAGGTCGGACGGTCGGAAATCCCAAAAAACACGGCCCCGAGCCCGTCCTGTTCTTCGAGAAGCGGCTGGCTGACGGAGGCTGGGAACGGCGGGGCGGTTTGTCCTACGCAGAGACAGGAGCTGGACGCGACCGAGCCTCTCGCGGGTGGCTGCGGGACAGCGTACTACGCGAGTCTACGAGTGCTACCCTCGCGATCCGTGCACACGCTCGACGAGTCCGTGTCTGGAGGTTGGGGGCTCGCGCGTGTGGGGTGCGGGTTTCGTGGCGGCGGGGTTTTTTTTAGTTCGGTTTGGTGGGGTTTCTTTTCGGTGGGGGCGGCGGGGTCGTCGTGCCCCCCACCCCCACCTGCCGCTGCCTCCGCCGCCATCGTTTAATTTCACTTCGGCTTTCGGCTCAGGCTGCACGGCGAGCGCCGCGCGCACACAGAGACACACACACACACACACAGACGCACACACACACACACACAGACACACACACACAGACACACAGACACACACACACACTCCTCCCCCGCCCCCCCCCCCCGAGCGCGGTCTCTCCCGCCCTCGCCTTGCACCACCCCCCCAGCCCCCCCCCCGCCCCCCCCCATCGCGGCCGTTTCTGCTCCGGCCGGGCCGCGGGAAGGGCCGGAGTGGGGGTCGGCAACTGCGCGCGCCGCGCATGCGCGCTCTCCCCGCTGCCTGGCAACCGGCCCCCTGCCCCCCGCCAGGCGCGGGCGGCGGTTGGCGGGGCGCCCAACGGTCAGTCGCTCGCTGTCAAGTCAGTCGGGCGGGCGGTCGCGGGGAGGCCGGCGCAGGAGCGTCCTGGCGATCGGCCGAGGAAACCCGCGCGCGGGTCGGCAGGGAGGCAAGCGGGCCGGGACGGGGAGACGGGGACGGGGACGGGGACGCGGTGTCTCTATGGATTCGGAGAAGAGAAGCCCCGGCTCCCCGGGGGGAGGCAAAACCGCCGGCGAAAGGCGGCGGCGGCGGGGGCCCGGGCCGGGGGGGGGGACACCCGCGGCGAGCGGCGCTTCGGGTCGGTGTCTTTTTCAGCCCGCGGCCGGGGCGGGCAGCGGGGCGAGGGACCGAGCGAGCGAGCGAGCGAGCGAGAGCCACCGAGGAAGAAGCGCGGGAGGCGGCAGCACGGGCAGGTGAGGGGGTTAGGGCTCCGACAGCGGGGCTGAGAAACCGCAGGCCGCCGTGACGCCCGCGTGGCCCCCCCCCCCCCCCCCCCACCTCGCCCCGGGCACGGAGCCGGCAGGGACAGCCCGGCTTTCCCGGGGGAAGCGAACTCGCTGGCGAAAGGCCGGGGCGGGGGGTTAGGGGAGCGGAGGACTCGGGGCGGGGGGGGGGGCGGCCGGGCTCGCTGCGACGGGTTGGGGAGGGCGGGCGGCTGTTGGGGCCAGGGAAGGCCGCCGCCTGTGCTCGGCGCGTAGCCCACCGGCAACGGGGAGGGGGGGGGGGGGGGGTAGAAGTCGGTGAAAGGAAACGAAAGCGTAAA
>NW_028115170.1:27500-32500 GCF_964273445.1 Streptopelia decaocto
CACCCACGGGCACACGGACCGAGGCCGGCACCGGCGCCTCGCGTGGTTTAGGACACCTGGGAGCTCGCGGGGCCACGCGGCCGTCACACAGCGCGGTTCGGTAAGGAAGCCCGGAGCAGCCCCGCGCTGCCTCGGGGCCGGGCGGGCGACACCTCGCACGCGACGGGAACGCGAACTGGAAAGGAGACCGCCCGGCCTGAACACCGGACACCGCCGCAACCTCGGCCCCTGACGGGGAAAGGCACGGAGGCGCCGGCCCGCCGGGGGCCCTCTCCGACGCGACCCGAACAGCCCCATCGATCAGGAAAACGAAAAATAACAAAAGCGGCGGGCCGAGAGAGAGAGAGACAGGCGCGGAGCCCGGACGGCCGGCTGCTCTCTCTGCAATGCGACCCGCCCGAGTGCCTCATCGATCAGGAAAAGAAGCCCGCCAAGGGCCGACGGAGAGAGCGGGACACCGAGCGGAGGCCGGCCGGCCGGCCGGCCGGCCGAGGCTCCTGGGACAGCGACGGGCACGCGCCCGCGCGCGCGCCCAGCCCTGAGAGTTTCGAGCGGAGCCGGACGGCGTCCGCGAAAGCCCCGCCGCCGCCGCCGCCGCGCTGAGCCGGGGATGCTGCGGCTGGCTCTCGAGCGCTGCTCTGGAAGCGGCTGCCCCCTCTCTCCTATCATACGGACCTACAAGACCGCGCCCCCTCGCGTCCTCAGGACTCGCTCGGTCCCTTCACCGGGGTGGCGCGCTCGAGCAAGCCGAGTTTTACCTCGACGTAACGGGAGGTAGCGACAAAACAGCGACGCCTCAGGAGGCTCCGGGAGGGGGGGGGGGGCGCACAGGCGAGCCCGTCTACCAAACCGCAACCGAAAGTCCAGGACTAAGTCCTCGCGGGGCGCCGGTAGACCTCAGATCCGAGCGCGGCGGCGCAGGCGGCGCCGTCCACGGAGCCGCTCCGGACCCGGAAACTGGACCGGGCGGGAAAGGACCGGGAAATTGGAGTGGACCGGACCGGATCGGATTGGACCGGAGCGGACGGGAAAGGACCGGACCGGACCGAAAAATTGGAGTGGACCGGATCGGATCGGATCGGACCGGAGCGGACGGGAAAGGACCGGACCGGACCGGGAAATTGGAGTGGACCGGATCGGACCGGACCGGACGGGAAAGGACCGGAGCGGACCGAAAAATTGGAGTGGACCGGAGCGGACGGGAAAGGACCGGACCGGACCGGGAAATTGGAGTGGACCGGACCGGACCGGACCGGGAAATTGGAGTGGACCGGATCGGATCTGACCGGACCGAAAAACTGGAGTGGACCGGATCGGATCGGATCGGACCGGAGCGGACGGGAAAGGACCGGACCGGACCGGGAAATTGGAGTGGACCGGATCGGACCGGCGGGGCTCGGACGGACCCGGCGTCCGGCCGCGCTCGCGAGAGGGTAGGCTCGACCTCCTCACGCTCTGCACCCGATAGTCGACCAAGGACTGAGTCCTCGCGGGGCGCCGGTAGACCTCAGATCCGAGCGCGGCGGCGCAGGCGGCGCCGTCCACGGAGCCGCTCCGGACCCGGAAACTGGACCGGGCGGGACCGGACCGGGAAATTGGAGTGGAACGGACCCGATCGGATCGGACCGGAGCGGACGGGAAAGGACCGGACCGGACCGGGAAATTGGAGTGGACCGGACCGGACCGGACCGGGAAATTGGAGTGGACCGGATCGGATCTGACCGGACCGAAAAACTGGAGTGGACCGGATCGGATCGGATCGGACCGGAGCGGACGGGAAAGGACCGGACCGGACCGGGAAATTGGAGTGGACCGGATCGGACCGGACCGGACGGGAAAGGACCGGAGCGGACCGAAGAATTGGAGTGGACCGGAGCGGACGGGAAAGGACCGGACCGGACCGGGAAATTGGAGTGGACCGGACCGGACCGGACCGGACCGGGAAATTGGAGTGGACCGGATCGGATCTGACCGGACCGAAAAACTGGAGTGGACCGGATCGGATCGGACCGGAGCGGACGGGAAAGGACCGGACCGGACCGGGAAATTGGAGTGGACCGGACCGAACCGGACCGGACCGGGAAATTGGAGTGGACCGGATCGGATCTGACCGGACCGAAAAACTGGAGTGGACCGGATCGGATCGGACCGGAGCGGACGGGAAAGGACCGGACCGGACCGGGAAATTGGAGTGGACCGGATCGGACCGGCGGGGCTCGGACGGACCCGGCGTCCGGCCGCGCTCGCGAGAGGGTAGGCTCGACCTCCTCACGCTCTGCACCCGATAGTCGACCGAGTCCTCGCGGGGCGCCGGTAGACCTCAGATCCGAGCGCGGCGGCGCAGGCGGCGCCGTCCACGGAGCCGCTCCGGACCCGGAAACTGGACCGGGCGGGACCGGACCGGGAAATTGGAGTGGACCGGACCGGATCGGATCGGACCGGAGCGGACGGGAAAGGACCGGACCGGGAAATTGGAGTGGACCGGATCGGATCGGACCGGACCGGACCGGACCGGACCGGGAAATTGGAGTGGACCGGACTGGATCGGAATGGACCGGACCGGACCGGACCGGACCGGACCGGCGGGGCTCAAACGGACCCGGCGTCGGGCCGCGCTCGCCAGAGGGTAGACCCGGGCAGGAGGGCTGAGCGTCCTGCTGCTTTCGACGCGGCGCCCCCGGCACGTTCTCGAGGTTTAAGGGCGTGCGATATGGTGGTCGCCCCGTCCCTCTTGTCCCGACCCTAGGGTTCCGCGCCGACGTGCTGTTTTTCCTCTCCGCTGCTGAGGAGCCGCGACAGAACCCGAGGGAGGGAGGGAGGGAGGGAGGGAACGGCGGGAGGGAACGGCGGGAGGGAACGGCGGGAGGGAGGGAACGGCGGGAACACGGAGCCGGGAGAGGTTGAGGTCGGACGGTCGGAAATCCCAAAAAACACGGCCCCGAGCCCGTCCTGTTCTTCGAGAAGCGGCTGGCTGACGGAGGCTGGGAACGGCGGGGCGGTTTGTCCTACGCAGAGACAGGAGCTGGACGCGAGCGAGCCTCTCGCGGGTGGCTGCGGGACAGCGTACTACGCGAGTCTACGAGTGCTACCCTCGCGATCCGTGCACACGCTCGACGAGTCCGTGTCTGGAGGTTGGGGGCTCGCGCGTGTGGGGTGCGGGTTTCGTGGCGGCGGGGTTTTTTTTAGTTCGGTTTGGTGGGGTTTCTTTTCGGTGGGGGCGGCGGGGTCGTCGTGCCCCCCACCCCCACCTGCCGCTGCCTCCGCCGCCATCGTTTAATTTCACTTCGGCTTTCGGCTCAGGCTGCACGGCGAGCGCCGCGCGCACACAGAGACACACACAGAGACGCACACACACAGAGACGCACACACACAGAGACACAGACACACAGACACAGACACACACACACACACACACAGAGACACACACACACAGACACAGACACACAGACACACACACACACACACACACTCCTCCCCCGCCCCCCCCCCCCCGAGCGCGGTCTCTCCCGCCCTCGCCTTGCACCACCCCCCCAGCCCCCCCCCGCCCCCCCCCCCTCGCGGCCGTTTCTGCTCCGGCCGGGCCGCGGGAAGGGCCGGAGTGGGGGTCGGCAACTGCGCGCGCCGCGCATGCGCGCTCTCCCCGCTGCCTGGCAACCGTCCCCCTGCCCCCCGCCAGGCGCGGGCGGCGGTTGGCGGGGCGCCCAACGGTCAGTCGCTCGCTGTCAAGTCAGTCGGGCGGGCGGTCGCGGGGAGGCCGGCGCAGGAGCGTCCTGGCGATCGGCCGAGGAAACCCGCGCGCGGGTCGGCAGGGAGGCAAGCGGGCCGGGACGGGGAGACGGGGACGGGGACGGGGACGGGGACGGGGACGCGGTGTCTCTATGGATTCGGAGAAGAGAAGCCCCGGCTCCCCGGGGGGAGGCAAAACCGCCGGCGAAAGGCGGCGGCGGCGGGGGCCCGGGCCGGGGGGGGACACCCGCGGCGAGCGGCGCTTCGGGTCGGTGTCTTTTTCAGCCCGCGGCCGGGGCGGGCAGCGGGGCGAGGGACCGAGCGAGCGAGCGAGAGCCACCGAGGAAGAAGCGCGGGAGGCGGCAGCACGGGCAGGTGAGGGGGTTAGGGCTCCGACAGCGGGGCTGAGAAACCGCAGGCCGCCGTGACGCCCGCGTGGCCCCCCCCCCCCCCCCCCCCCCCCACCTCGCCCCGGGCACGGAGCCGGCAGGGACAGCCCGGCTTTCCCGGGGGAAGCGAACTCGCTGGCGAAAGGCCGGGGCGGGGGGTTAGGGGAGCGGAGGACTCGGGGCGGGGGGGGGGGCGGCCGGGCTCGCTGCGACGGGTTGGGGAGGGCGGGCGGCTGTTGGGGCCAGGGAAGGCCGCCGCCTGTGCTCGGCGCGTAGCCCACCGGCAACGGGGAGGGGGGGGGGGGGTAGAAGTCGGTGAAAGGAAACGAAAGCGTAAATTCAAAAAAAAAAAAAAAAAAAAAAAAAAAACAACAAAAAAAAAAACCAAAAAAAAAAACCCAAAAAAAACCAACCAAAACAAAAACAAAACAAAACAAAAAACCCCGGAGAAAAGGTATACGTACGTCAAAACAACAAACCACCGAACCAAGAAGGGTCGGTGAAAGAAAACGAACACGTAAATTAAAACAAAATTAATTTAAAAATAATAAATAAATAAATAAATAAATAAATGGAAAGAAAAAGGGACAGATAAGTAAGTAACTAAATAAGTAAGTCAAGTTAAAAAAAAAAAAAAATCCTAACATCCTAAAAAATCCTAAAAAAAATAAATCCTAAATAAATAAATCAATGAATAAATAAATATAGACAAGCTACCCGAAAGGCGGGAGAATAAAAAGGAAATGGGGCGCGGGCGGGGTGTGCGTGCCTTTTTTTTCCACGGATCTCTCCGCGGGTCGGGGCGGGGAGGGGGGGGGGGGGGCGCGAGGTGGCGGGAGGGGCCGAAGTGGGGAGGGGCCGGGGACACACGCCGATCGACCCGTT
>NW_028115170.1:45000-48123 GCF_964273445.1 Streptopelia decaocto
GAGTTTTACCTCGACGTAACGGGAGGTAGCGACAAAACAGCGACGCCTCAGGAGGCTCCGGGAGGGGGGGGGGGGGCGCACAGGCGAGCCCGTCTACCAAACCGCAACCGAAAGTCCAGGACTAAGTCCTCGCGGGGCGCCGGTAGACCTCAGATCCGAGCGCGGCGGCGCAGGCGGCGCCGTCCACGGAGCCGCTCCGGACCCGGAAACTGGACCGGGCGGGAAAGGACCGGGAAATTGGAGTGGACCGGACCGGATCGGATTGGACCGGAGCGGACGGGAAAGGACCGGACCGGACCGAAAAATTGGAGTGGACCGGATCAGATCGGATCGGACCGGAGCGGACGGGAAAGGACCGGACCGGACCGGGAAATTGGAGTGGACCGGATCGGACCGGACCGGACGGGAAAGGACCGGAGCGGACCGAAAAATTGGAGTGGACCGGAGCGGACGGGAAAGGACCGGACCGGACCGGGAAATTGGAGTGGACCGGACCGGACCGGACCGGGAAATTGGAGTGGACCGGATCGGATCTGACCGGACCGAAAAACTGGAGTGGACCGGATCGGATCGGATCGGACCGGAGCGGACGGGAAAGGACCGGACCGGACCGGGAAATTGGAGTGGACCGGATCGGACCGGCGGGGCTCGGACGGACCCGGCGTCCGGCCGCGCTCGCGAGAGGGTAGGCTCGACCTCCTCACGCTCTGCACCCGATAGTCGACCAAGGACTGAGTCCTCGCGGGGCGCCGGTAGACCTCAGATCCGAGCGCGGCGGCGCAGGCGGCGCCGTCCACGGAGCCGCTCCGGACCCGGAAACTGGACCGGGCGGGACCGGACCGGGAAATTGGAGTGGAACGGACCCGATCGGATCGGACCGGAGCGGACGGGAAAGGACCGGACCGGACCGAAAAATTGGAGTGGACCGGATCGGATCGGACCGGACCGGACCGGGAAATTGGAGTGGACCGGACCGGACCGGACCGGACGGGACCGGACCGGACCGGCGGGGCTCAAACGGACCCGGCGTCGGGCCGCGCTCGCCAGAGGGTAGACCCGGGCAGGAGGGCTGAGCGTCCTGCTGCTTTCGACGCGGCGCCCCCGGCACGTTCTCGAGGTTTAAGGGCGTGCGATATGGTGGTCGCCCCGTCCCTCTTGTCCCGACCCTAGGGTTCCGCGCCGACGTGCTGTTTTTCCTCTCCGCTGCTGAGGAGCCGCGACAGAACCCGAGGGAGGGAGGGAGGGAGGGAGGGAGGGAGGGAACGGCGGGAGGGAACGGCGGGAGGGAACGGCGGGAGGGAACGGCGGGAGGGAACGGCGGGAGGGAGGGAACGGCGGGAACACGGAGCCGGGAGAGGTTGAGGTCGGACGGTCGGAAATCCCAAAAAACACGGCCCCGAGCCCGTCCTGTTCTTCGAGAAGCGGCTGGCTGACGGAGGCTGGGAACGGCGGGGCGGTTTGTGCTACGCAGAGACAGGAGCTGGACGCGACCGAGCCTCTCGCGGGTGGCTGCGGGACAGCGTACTACGCGAGTCTACGAGTGCTACCCTCGCGATCCGGGCACACGCTCGACGAGTCCGTGTCTGGAGGTTGGGGGCTCGCGCGTGTGGGGTGCGGGTTTCGTGGCGGCGGGGTTTTTTTTAGTTCGGTTTGGTGGGGTTTCTTTTCGGTGGGGGCGGCGGGGTCGTCGTGCCCCCCACCCCCACCTGCCGCTGCCTCCGCCGCCATCGTTTAATTTCACTTCGGCTTTCGGCTCAGGCTGCACGGCGAGCGCCGCGCGCACACAGAGACACACACACACACACACAGACGCACACACACAGAGACACACACAGAGACACACACACACAGACACACACACACAGACACACAGACACACACACACACACACTCCTCCCCCGCCCCCCCCCCCCCCCGAGCGCGGTCTCTCCCGCCCTCGCCTTGCACCACCCCCCCAGCCCCCCCCCGCCCCCCCCCATCGCGGCCGTTTCTGCTCCGGCCGGGCCGCGGGAAGGGCCGGAGTGGGGGTCGGCAACTGCGCGCGCCGCGCATGCGCGCTCTCCCCGCTGCCTGGCAACCGGCCCCCTGCCCCCCACCAGGCGCGGGCGGCGGTTGGCGGGGCGCCCAACGGTCAGTCGCTCGCTGTCAAGTCAGTCGGGCGGGCGGTCGCGGGGAGGCCGGCGCAGGAGCGTCCTGGCGATCGGCCGAGGAAACCCGCGCGCGGGTCGGCAGGGAGGCAAGCGGGCCGGGACGGGGAGACGGGGACGGGGACGGGGACGGGGACGCGGTGTCTCTGTGGATGCGGAGAAGAGAAGCCCCGGCTCCCCGGGGGGAGGCAAAACCGCCGGCGAAAGGCGGCGGCGGCGGGGGCCCGGGCCGGGGGGGACACCCGCGGCGAGCGGCGCTTCGGGTCGGTGTCTTTTTCAGCCCGCGGCCGGGGCGGGCAGCGGGGCGAGGGACCGAGCGAGCGAGCGAGCGAGAGCCACCGAGGAAGAAGCGCGGGAGGCGGCAGCACGGGCAGGTGAGGGGGTTAGGGCTCCGACAGCGGGGCTGAGAAACCGCAGGCCGCCGTGACGCCCGCGTGGCCCCCCCCCCCCCCCCACCTCGCCCCGGGCACGGAGCCGGCAGGGACAGCCCGGCTTTCCCGGGGGAAGCGAACTCGCTGGCGAAAGGCCGGGGCGGGGGGTTAGGGGAGCGGAGGACTCGGGGCGCGGGGGGGGGCGGCCGGGCTCGCTGCGACGGGTTGGGGAGGGCGGGCGGCTGTTGGGGCCAGGGAAGGCCGCCGCCTGTGCTCGGCGCGTAGCCCACCGGCAACGGGGAGGGGGGGGGGGGGGGGGGGGGTAGAAGTCGGTGAAAGGAAACGAAAGCGTAAATTCAAAAAAAAAAAAAAAAAAAAAAAAAAAACCAAAACAAAACAAAAAACCCCGGAGAAAAGGTATACGTACGTCAAAACAACAAACCACCGAACCAAGAAGGGTCGGTGAAAGAAAACGAACACGTAAATTAAAACAAAATTAATTTAAAAAATAATAAATAAATAAATAAATAAATGGAAATAAAAAGGGACAGATAAGTAAGTAACTAAATAAGTAAGTCAAGTAAAAAAAAAAAAAAAATCCTAAC
>NW_028115169.1:0-81290 GCF_964273445.1 Streptopelia decaocto
ACACGGGGTGGACAGAGGGGACATGCGGACATGGTGGGGCAGGAGGGGACACATGCGCATCAGGGGAGGGGACACAGGCCTCTGTGTGTCCCTTGTGTCTCCATGGGGTGACCTGTAGACCCTCTGGCACCAGTACCTGACCTGTTGGGGACACTGTTGCGGTTGGGTTCGTGTGGCACATGGGGGACACAGGGCAGGTAGGAGGGCACATGGGGTGGCCAGGGGAGGGGACACGGGGCCCGGAGGGGACACAGGGCTCTGTGTGTCCCATTTGTCCCCATGGGGTGACCTGCAGGACCCTCTGGCACTGATACCCGACCTTTTGGGGACACTGTTGGGACAGGGTTCATGTGGTGCATGGGGGACACGGGGTGGACAGAGGGGACGTGTAGACACGGTAGGGCAGGAGGGGACATATGACCATCAGGGGAGGGGACACAGGGCTCTGTGTGTCCCTTGTGTCCCCATGGAGTGACTTGTAGGACCCTCTGGCACCAGTACCCAACCTATCGGGGACACTGCTGGGACAGGGCTTGTGTGGCACATGGGGGACACGGGAGGGGACACAGGGGACATGGGGACACAGGGGGGGACAGGAGGCAACACAGGGATGTCAGAGGAGGGGACACAGGGCTCTGTGTGTCCCTTGTGTCCCCACGGGGTGACTTGTAGGACCCTCTGGCACCCGTACCCAACCTATCGGGGACGCTGCAGGGACAGGGCTTGTGTGGCACATGGGGGACATGGGGACACAGGTGGGGCAGGAGGGGACACAGGGGCATCAGGGAAGGGGACACAGGGGACTGTATGTCCCTCATGTCCCCATGGGGTGACCTGTAGCACCTTCTGGCACCGGTACCTGACCTGTTGGGGACACTGTTGGGACAAGGCTCATGTGGCACATGGGGGACACAGGGGAGGACAGAGGGGCCATGGGGGGGGACATGGAGCTCTGTGTGTCCCTTGTGTCCCCATGGGGTGACTTGTAGGACCCTCTGGCACCGGTACCCAACCTATTGGGGATGCTGCTGGGACAGGGCTTGTGTGGCACATAGGGGACATGGGGACACAGGGTGGGCAGGAGGGGACACATGAGCATCAGGGGAGGGGACACAGGGCTCTGTGTGTCCCTCATGTCCCCATGGGGTGACCTGTAGCACCTTCTGGCACCGGTACCTGACCTGTTGGGGACACTGTTGGGACAAGGCTGGTGTGGCACATGGGGGACACAGGGGGGGACAGAGGGGCCATGGGGGGGGACATGGAGCTCTGTGTGTCCCTTGTGTCCCCATGGGGTGACTTGTAGGACCCTCTGGCACCGGTACCCAACCTATTGGGGATGCTGCTGGGACAGGGCTTGTGTGGCACATAGGGGACATGGGGACACAGGGTGGGCAGGAGGGGACACATGAGCATCAGGGGAGGGGACACAGGGCTCTGTGTGTCCCTCATGTCCCCATGGGGTGACCTGTAGCACCTTCTGGCACCGGTACCTGACCTGTTGGGGACACTGTTGGGACAAGGCTCGTGTGGCACATGGGGGACACAGGGGAGGACAGAGGGGCCATGGGAGGGGACATGGAGCTCTGTGTGTCCCTTGCATCCCCATGGCGTGACCCGCAGGACCCTCTGTCACCAGTACCTGTTGGGACAGGTCTCATATGGCACAGAGGGGACATTGCGGGGGCCACTCACCCCATTTTTCCCCCGCAGGCGCTGGTGTCGCTGCTGCGGGGGGAGCGTTTCGGGCGCCTGGATTCCGTCATCGTGTACTGCACGCGGCGCGAGGAGACGACGCGCGTGGCCGCGCTGATCCGCACCCTCCTACAGGGAACCGAGCCCGGCCAGGATGCGGCCCCAGGGAGCAAAGCCAAGGGTGAGAATCCATTTGCCCTTCAAACTGTCCCCCCCAAGTTTGCAATTAATTCTTAATTCTCCCTCCAGTTTTTCCCTTAATTCTCCCTCCAATTTTTCCCTTAATTCTTCCTCCAATTTTTCCCTTAATTCTCTGTCAATTTTTCCCTTAATTCTTCATTTTCCCCTCAAATTTCCCTTTAATTGTTAATCCTCCCTCACATTTTTCCTCTAATTCTTAATCCACCTTCATTTTTTTCCCTTAATTCTTAATCGTCCCTCAAATTTTTCCATTCATTCTCCCTCGTTTTTTTCCCTTTATTCTCCCTATTTTTCCCCCTTTATTCTCCCTCCAGTTTTCCCCTTAATTCTTAAAACTCTCTCCACATTTTCCCTTGATTCCCCCTCAATTTTTTCTCTTAATTTATCATTTTCCCTCTGATTTTCCCTCTAATTTTCCCTCAATTTTCCCTTCATTTTCCCTCAGTTTTCCCTTAATTTTCCTTCTAATTTTCCCTCAATTTTCCCTTAATTTTCCCTCTAATTTTCCCTTCATTTTCCTTCTATTTTTTTCTCTTATTTCCCCCTCTAATTTTTCCCTTAACTCTTAATTAACCCTCACATTTTTCCTTTCATTCTTCATTTTCCCTTAAACCTTAATCCTCCTGCCAAATTTTCATATAATTCTTAATTCTTCCTTGAAATTTTCCCTCAGTTCTTAATTCTCCCTCCAATTTTTCCCTTAATTATCCCTCCAATTTTTCCCTCCATTCTTAATTTTTCCTCCAATCTTTCCCTCAATTCCCCCTCCAATTTTTCTCTTAATTCTTAATTCTCCTTCCATTTTTTTCCCTTAATTTGCCCTCAATTTTTTTCCCTCCATTCCTCATTTCCCCTCATATTTTTCCCTTCATTTCCCCTCATATTTTTCCCCTAAATCTTCATTCTCTCTCAATTTTCCCCCTTCATTCTCCCTCTGATTTTCCCCTCAATTCTTCATTCTCCCTCCAATTTTTCCCTTAATTCTCCCTCCACATTTTCCCTCCATTCTTAATTTTCCCTCCAATCTTTCCCTCAATTCCCCCTCCATTTTTTCCTCTTAATTCTTAATTCTCCTTCCATTTCTTCCCCTTAATTTGCCCTCAATTATTTTCCCTTCATTCCTAATTTCCCCTCATATTTTTCCCTTCAATTTTTCCCCTAAATCTTCATTCTCTCTCAATTTTCCCCCTTCATTCTCCCCTCAATTCTTAATTCTCCCTCCAAACCTACAACCTTGGCATCATTACCCGTCCCACCTCCCAAACCCACCGCTGCTTAACGACCTCCTGGCGCCTAACGAGCACCTCACGCCCCGTTACCGCATTGGCTGCTCCTTTCCATCCCCAATTCAACCACCACGCGCCCCTTACCCACAAAACCCGCTAATTTAACCCCCTCTTTCACCCTTTTACAGCAAAAACCAGCGCCCGCCCGCGCCCGCCGTGCCTCGCCGACGCTTACCACGCCGGTTTAACCCCCGCCGAGCGCCGGCGCGTCCAGAAGAGCTTCATGAGCGGCCGCTTGCGCGTGGTGGTGGCCACGGTGGCGTTCGGCATGGGCCTGGACAAGCCCGACGTCCGCGGCGTCATCCACTACAACATGCCCAAGAATTTCGAGAGCTACGTGCAAGAAATCGGCCGCGCCGGGCGCGACGGCGAAACGGCTCATTGCCACCTCTTCTTAGACCCGGAGGTGAGGGGTTTTTCAGCCAAATTTTGTGGTTTTTCCTTAAATTTGGGGGGTTTTTATCCCTATTCTCGCCGTCGTCTCGCCAGGGCGGGGATCTCCACGAGTTGCGGCGGCACATTCACGGCGAGGCGGTGGATTTTTATGCCATCCAGAAGCTGGTGAAGAAGGTTTTCGCTCCCTGCAAGTGCCTGGAGCTGCACCGGAAACACCGCGACGCCGTCAGGGTGAGGACGGGGTTAATTAAGTAACGAGTTAACGGTGCTTTCCTTGGGGAGGTTAAATCAATGGAGGGAATATGGTGGGGGAGGATTTAGCCAAAAAGGGGCAGGAAAAGGGTTGGGATGAGCCCAAAATGATGGCGAATGTCCTCGAAACGGTGACGCTGTGTCCGTTGCAGGGCGGGAAGGGGTTAATTAAGTAATGAGTTAACCCGTCGGAAAATGCTTAATTGTTGGGTGGCTTCGTTGGGGAGATTAAATCAGTTTGAGGGAATGTCGGAGGTGAGTTGTGGGGGAGGACTTAGCCAAAAAGGAGCAGAAAAAGGGTTGGGATGAACCCAAAATGATGGCGAATGTCCTCGAAACGGTGACGCCGCGTCCGTCGCAGGGCAGGGATGGGTTAATTAAGTAACGAGTTAACCCAGTGGAAAATGCTTAATTGTTGGGTGGCTTCGTTGGGGAGATTAAATTGGTTTGAGGGAACGTTGGAGGTGAGTTGTGGGGGAGGATTTAGCCAAAAAGGGGCAGGAAAAGGGTTGGGATGAACCCAAAATGACGGTGAACGTCCTCAAAACGGTGACGCCGTGTCCGTTGCAGGGCGGGGAGGGGTTAATTAAGTAATGAGTTAACCCGTCAGAAAATGCTTAATTGTTGGGTGGCTTCATGGGGGAGATTAAATTGGTTTGAGGGAACGTCGGAAGTGAGTTGTGGGGGAGGACTTAGCCAAAAAGGGGCAGGAAAAGGGTTGGGATGAGCCCAAAATGATGGCGAACGTCCTCAAAATGGTGACGCCGCGTCCATCGCAGGGTGGGAAGTGGTTAATTAAGTAACGAGTTAACGGTGCTTTCATTGGGGAGGTTAAATCAATGGAGGGAACGTGATGGGGGAGGATTTAGCCAAAAAGGGGCAGGAGAAGGGTTGGGATGAACCCAAAATGACGCTGAACGTCCTCAAAAGGTGACACCGCGTCCGTCACAGGGCAAGGAGGGGTTAATTAAGTAACCCGGTGGAAAATGCTTAATTGTTGGGTGGCTTCGTTGGGGAGATTAAATTGGTTTGAGGGAACGTCGGAGGTGAGTTGTGGGGGAGGACTTAGCCAAAAAGGGGCAGGAGAAGGGTTGGGATGAAGCCAAAATGATGGCAAATGTCCTCGAAACGGTGACGCCGCGTCCGTTGCAGGACGGGGAGGTGGAGGACGCCGAAATTGCCGAGTTTTTGGAGGAAGAGGAGGATGGCGCCGCCGCGAAGCCGAGCGAGCGGCGGGTGTGTTATAAACACGAGCGAGCCATCCCCATCCAAGAAACCGTGGAGGCCCTGGATCTGCGGGAGGAAGGTGAGGAGGAGGAATTGGCGACGCCAAAGGGTCATTGGCGGTGATGCCAACAGGTTAATCGGCGTCTCCTTGTTGTCCCCCATAGGGATTGAGACCCTCCTGTGCTACCTGGAGCTGCACCCGCGCCGCTGGCTGGAGCTGCTGCCACCCACCTACTCCTCCTGTCACCTGCGCTGCTACGGGGGACACCGGCAGCTCCGGGCTGCGGCGCGGTGGTGAGAACCGGCATCCCCAGCGCCGTACGGGAGCCGCTCGTCGTTGCCGGCATCTCTCAGAGGTAAATTCAGCCTCAAAACAGCGACAACAAAGGGATTTTTGGCATCTCCCGCCCGCAGCTCACCGCCCGTGGCCGTGGCGCTGGCGCGGCAGCGTCTCGCCGGGAAGGACCGCGGCGCCACCAACGCGTTGGAGTTCGACGTGGTGGCGCTGAGCGACGCCATGGGCTGGGAGCCGGCGCTGGTGAAACGCGCCCTGCGGCAGCTGCAGTGGGACCCGCGGCTGCGCCGAGGTACCGGCTTCACCGCGTGGGGCGCCAAATCCCTCCCGGCGCCGCCGCGCTGCGGTGAGAATCAGTCCAGCGCTTTCCAGGCGCCCGCGGCGCGGGGAAAAACGGCATCCTGGTGGAATTCGGCGACTTGTCCTTTCACCTCCGCGCCTACGGCGACCTCGCCGCCCACGAGCTCGATTCCGTCTGCGATTTCCTCCACCACAGGGTGGTCGAGCGGGAAAAAGCGGCTCTCGCCCAACTCCGCGCTTGTTTCCGCGCCTTCCGGAGGTGAGAAAAACCCCCTCACTGTTCCCAGTTCTCCCAGTTTGGGTGCTGGGGTGGGGAGGGGTTGACGGCGGCGCACAGCGTGGCTTTCCAGAGCTGCGGCCCTCACGGCGAGGAGGAGGAGGAGGAGAGGAGCTCGCGGTTGAAGGCTCTGTTGAGCCGCTATTTTGAGACGGAGCCGGCAGCGCACGGCGAGGAGGAGGAAGAGCAGGAGGAAGCTCTTGATGGCGCTCAAGTGAGTAAATCCAGCAAATCCCCGGTGTTTCCGACACGGGGTTCAATAAACCGGGGGGGTGAGGAAGAGGAGGGAGGCGACATCCCCCTGTCACCACGTCCCTCGCAGCGGCACTGGGAGGACCAAATCCGCGCCGACGTCCGCCGCTTCCTCGCCATCCGCCACGACGAGACGTTTACCGGCCGAGCCGTCGCCAGGATCTTCCACGGCATCGGTAACAGAAACCGAGCGGGGGTTCGGGTAACAAATCGACATCTGTCCATCTCGCTCTGTCCCCCGGTTGTCACTTCGTCACCGGGGGGACGTCTCTCCCCGCAGGCAGCCCCTGTTTCCCCGCCGACATCTACGGCCGCGATCGCCGCTTTTGGAGGAAACATCTCGCTTTTGACTTCCACCGCCTCACCCGCTTGGCCACCGAGGAGATCCTGGCCAGCAGGTGACACCCGGGGCCACTCGGGGATGTCACCCCCCTGGGGACACCATTTTTGTTTTTTTTTTTTTAAAAAGAATTAATAAAAAACGCCCATTTTTTAACCCAATTTCCTGCCTATGCTTTGCATGTGCCGGGGGCGTTGCCAGGGTGATGTTGGGGTGTTGTTGCTATTGTAACATCAGGGAGGTGGTACTGGGTGGGGGGGTAGTTGCCATGGTAGCGTGGTGTCTGTTGCCATGGTAACAGGGCAGTGCCACGGTGATGGGTTTGTCACCACGGCAACAAGGGAGTTGTCACCACGGTGATGTAGGATGCTTGTTGCCATGGCAACAAGGGTTTAGGATGCCCATTGCCGTGGTGATGGGGGTAGGATGCCTGTCGCCATGGCAATGGGGGTGTAGGATGCCCGTTGCCATAGTGACCGGGGGTAAGATGCCCGTTGCCATGGCAAAGAGGGGGTAGGATGCCTGTTGCCATAGTGATGGGACTGTAGGATGCCCATCGCCATGGTGACGGGGGCAAGATGCCCGTTGCCATGGCAATGAGGGGGTAGGATGCCTGTTGCCATGGCAACAGGGGGTCCCATCACCGTGCCCGTCACCAGGAGGCCACCAGCATCCCTGCCCTCACCGCACCCGGTGCCACCAGGTGCCACCACGGCTCTGATCCCCTGCCTGTGCCAACCTGTCCCCCTCCCCAAAACTGGGTGCCCCTCCCCAGCACCCACCTCTCAGGGTGCCCTGAGGGCGGTAAAACCCTTTTTCCACCCCAAAACCAGTTTGGTTTTTGCCACCAGTGGCTCTTGGGCAGATAAAACCCTCCTGGCCAGGCTGGAAACGGGTTCCTGACCGGGAGAGCTTCACGCCCCAGTTTCTCCCCACGGGGACGCCCTGTGCCTTCCCGGCGCGGTGGCACCCGCCGTTTGGGACGGTCACGCCGCAGCGTTTCCCCGGCAGCGTTGCCAAAAGCCTTTTTAAACATTAACCAGCGGAGATGGGTGCTGAGGCCGGGCTGGGTGCCGAGCCGGTGCCGGCGCCGCACAGCCTCCTCCATCTCTCCTCCTCCTTCATCCCTGGGGGAAGCTTGCGGCACAACCCGCGGCACAGCCGGTTCCCTCCTCATCCTCATCCTGGAGACAACGCCGGTGCAGCCTCTCCATCCTCCCCTCACCAGTGTGTGTTGTGGTAAGTGCCAACAGTGCGACCGCTGGGCTCGGGATACACCGGAGAGCGGCCCAGGCTCCTCTGACGGTGCCAAAACTCTCTCACGGCAACCAGGGTTGTCCCCAAGCGCCACGTCCCCTTTCCATGGTGGCAAAAACCGTCATGGCCCTGCCATGGGCGCTGCTGCTGCTCGGCGAGGTCCTGGCACAGGATTTGGCCACCCAGAGCTGCGTCATCCCGCCATCCGGTGAGTCCCATCCCCGGCGGCGCTGCCGGCAAGACAAACCCTCACCGGGACCCCCCGGTGACGGGCTTGATGCTTTCGGCAGCGTTTAACGCGGCGCTGGGCCGGCCGGCCAGCCAGTCCTCGGTCTTCGGCAACATCAGCATCGCCGCCAACGCGGTGGACGGGAACTGGGACGGCGTTTGGCAGCACGGATCGTGCAGCCACACGCGGCGCGAGCGGGAGCCGTGGTGGAGCGTGGACCTGGGCGGGCGGCGCGCCGTGGCGGCCGTGCTGGTGAAGAACCGGCAGGATTGCTGCTGGCAGCGCCTGCGGGGAGCGCAGGTCCACGTCGGCGACGCGCCGGGCGAGCGCGGCAGGGACAACCCCATGTGAGCCACCAAACGTCACATTCCACGCTGGGGACGCCACCGGTGTCACCGGTGTCACCTGAGCCCCGTCGCTCCGTCCCCACAGTTGTGGCACCATCACGGACGCCGGTCCCGGGTCGCTCAGCACCGTTTGCTGCGCCGGTTTGCCGGGTCGTTACGTCTCCGTCCTCCTCCCCGGGCGCTCGGCCGCGCTGGTGCTGTGCGAGGTGGAGGTCGTGCTGCAGGGCTGCCCCCCCCTGCCCGCAGGTGACGGGGGTCCCGAGGGGCATGGGGGGTGGTTACCGGCGCCGGTGACCCCCCTGCCACACTCCCCCCGGTTCTTCCAGCCCCCAACGTGGCGCTGGGCCGGCCCGTGGCTCAGTCGTCGGCGCTGAACGGCGGCACCTCGGCCGCCAACGCCGTGGACGGGAGCGGTGATGGCTCCTGCGCCCACACCGAGAAGGAGCCGGAGCCGTGGTGGTACGTGGACCTGGGCGCCCGGCACGCCGTCTACGCCGTCACCGTCACCAACCGCCGCGACTGCTGCTGGGAGAGTCTCCTGGGCGCCCAGGTCCACGTCGGCGACTCCTTGGTCGACCACGGCAAACGCAACCCCGTGTGAGTGGGGTCCCCGGGGACGTGGTGTCCCCACCAAACCCCCCGCTCTGCCGTGGCCGTGACGGTTCCCTCCCGGCAGCTGCGGCGTCATCTTGGACACCGGCCCCGGTTCCGCCAGCACCGTCTGCTGCAACGGGCTGCCCGGGCGCTACGTCTCCATCATCATCCCCGGCCGGGAGGATTTCCTCGTGCTGTGCGAGGTGGAGGTGACGGTGCAGAGCTGCGTCCCCCCGCCTGGCGGTAAGGCCTGGCAAAGCCCCCGGCACGCGCCGGGTGGCCACGGGTGAGCGGTGACATCCCCGAGTCCCTGGGGGGAAACGGGGAGCGGGGGGAGCCATGGGGTTGGGGACGGAGGTGTCACACATGTCCCTAAGCTCGTGGGGATGCGCACGGCGGTGCCGGGGCGGACGGTGACTCTGTGTCACTGCGAGTGCCCGGAGCCGCTGTCACCGTCCCCTGGCGTCCCCCAGCCCAAAACCTGGCGCTGCGGCGCCCGGCGGCTCAGTCGTCCACGGCCGGTGGCACCAGTGAGGCCATCAACGCTGTGGACGGGAACCGGGACGGGAACTGGCACCGCGGCTCTTGCTCCCAAACGGAGCGCGAGCCGGAGCCGTGGTGGACGGTGGACCTGGGCTGGCGGCGCGCGGTGGCGGCCGTGCTGGTGAGGAACCGCCTGGATTGCTGCTGGCACCGGCTCAAGGGCGCCCGCGTCCACGTCGGCGACTCCCTCGCCGGCCACGGCACCAACAACCCCGTGTGAGTGCCAAAGCGCCCACCCTGTGCCCTGCGGCCGCTCCGGCGCTCGCCCGCCCTCACCGCTCACCGTCCCGCAGCTGCGGCATCATCACGGACACCGGCCCCGGCTCCACCAGCACCGTTTGCTGCCACGGGCTGCGCGGCCGCTACGTCACCGTCGCCATCCCGGGGCGGGAGGAGCGGCTGAGCCTGTGCGAGGTGGAGGTGGTGGAACACGGCTGCGCGGCGCTGCCCGGCGGTGAGTGCGCGGCGGGGACACCGGGGAGGGCTCCTCGGGGACGTGTCACCCCCACGGCCGTCCCCGCAGCCCAGAACGTGGCGCTGGGCCGGCCGGCCGCGCAGTCATCACTGCTGGACGCCACCAGCGGCGCCGGCAACGCCGTGGACGGGAACCAGGACAGTAACTGGGAACACGGCTCCTGCGCCCACACCATGGAGGAGCCGGAGCCGTGGTGGCGCGTGGACCTGGGCGCCCGGCACGCCATCTACGCCGTCACCGTCACCAACCGCCGCGACTGCTGCTGGGAGAGGCTGAAGGGTGCCCAGGTCCACGTCGGCGACTCCTTGGTCGACCACGGCAAACGCAACCCCGTGTGAGCACCGGTGGCACCGTCACCGTCACCTCGTGCCGGGACCCGCGCCGGCTCATCGTCCTCCTCCCTCTCCCGGCAGCTGCGGCATCATCACGGACACCAGCCCCGGCTCCACCAGCACCATTTGCTGCCACGGCCTTCGCGGTCGCTACGTCACCATCCTCATCCCCGAGCGGGAGGCGGCGCTGGCGCTGTGCGAGGTGCAGGTGCTCCGGCAAGGCTGCACGCCGCTGCCGGGAGGTGAGATCACACCAAAACCCACCCCCCCGCCCCGGGCGCCATCACCCACCCCGGCACCCACCGAACCGCCCGCGCGGCCTTCGCAGCCCCCAACGTGGCGCGGGAGCGCTGGGCGACTCAATCATCCACATCCACGGGCGCCGGCGCGGCGGCCAACGCGGTGGACGGGAAGCGGGACGGCGTTTGGCGGCGCGGCTCGTGCAGCCACACGCGGCGCGAGCGGGAGCCGTGGTGGAGCGTGGACCTGGGTGCGCGGCGCGCCGTGGCGGCCGTGCTGGTGAAGAACCGGCAGGATTGCTGCTGGCAGCGCCTGCGGGGAGCGCAGGTCCACGTCGGCGACGCGCCGGGCGAGCGCGGCAGGGACAACCCCATGTGAGCCACCAAACGTCGCATTCCACGCCGGGGACGCCACCGGTGTCACCGGTGTCACCTGAGCCCCGTCTGTCCGTCCCCGCAGCTGCGGCACCATCACGGACGCCGGCCCCGGGTCGCTCAGCACCATTTGCTGCCACGGGCTGCGCGGCCGCTATGTCACCGTCACCGTCCCCGGGCGGGAGGAGCAGCTGGCTCTCTGCGAGGTCGAGGTCTACAGCGTCACCCCCGAGCTCTGAGCGCGGTGCCGGTGTCACCTCGGCCTTGTCACCGGCCCCTCCGTGGCCCGTGGGATGCGGCGTCACCCCCACCCGTGTCCTCCTCATCCTCTGGGGCTGGGAGTGTCACGGTCCCCACAATAGACCCAATGAGGACATGGGTGTCCCCATGGGGGTCCCCATCCCCAGGGGACAAGACTGTCCCATACTATGGGGTTCCCCACGCTCCCATGGTGTCCAGTGTCCCTGCAAAGCCCTGTGTCCCCAAAATGTCCCATGTCCCCAAGATGCCCCGGACTCCCATGGTGTCCCATCTCCCACGGTGTCCCATGTCCCCAGATGTCCCCACAATCCCATGCTGTCCCCAAGATGTCCCATGTCCCCAAGATGTCCTGTACTCACACTGTGTCCCATATCCCCAGGACAGCCCATAGTCCCTGGGCTGTCCCATGTCCCCAAGATGTCCCATGTCCCCACAGTGTCCTATCTCCCATGGTGTCCCATCTCCCTGGGTTGTCCCATGTCGCCAGGACACCCCACACCCCCACACTGTCCCACGTCCCTGGGGTGGCTCCTGTCCCCAGGATGTCCCCAAGATGTCCCATGGTGTCCCATCTCCCTGGGTTGTCCACCCTTGGATCTAATGGGGGGCAGGCGGGGACCACAAGGGTGTCCCAAAGCCACCCAGCATCACCAGGGATGTCCCAAAGCCACCCCCTGTCCCTTGAGGGGCTGGGGCTGAAGCTCCGACCCCACCAGGGCGAGGGGACACCAGGGGACACCAATAAACGCTGCCATGGACCCCACGGCCACGTTTCTGTGTCACCCCCTCGTGACCCTGCGGTGGTGGAACAAGGTGAGGGGGGAGTGTCGCGTGTCCCCAGGATGCCACTTGTCCCCAGGTTGTCCCACGCCATGGGGTTCCCTCGGTGTCCAATGTCCCTGGAAAGTCCCGTGTCCCCAGGATGTCCCATGTCCCCAAGATGCCCTGGACTCCCATGGTGTCCCATGTCCCCAGGTGTCCCCACAGTCCCATGCTGTCCCCAGGATGTCCTATGTCCCCAAGATGCCCTGGACTCCCATGGTGTCCCATGTCCCCAGGTGTCCCCACAGTCCCATGCTGTCCCCAGGATGTCCTATGTCCCCAAGATGCCCTGGACTCCCATGGTGTCCCATGTCCCCAGGTGTCCCCACAATCCCATGCTGTGCCTAGGATGGCTCCTATCCCCAAGATGTCCCATGTCCCCAAGATGTCCTGTACTCGCACTGTGTCCCATGTCCCCAGGACACCTCATAGTCCCTGGGCTGTCCCATGTCCCCATGGTGTCCTATCTCCCATGGTGTCCCATCTCCCTGGGTTGTCCCATGTCCCCAGGACACCCCACCACACCACAGGGCTCCCCACACTGTCCCTTGTCCCTGGGATGGTTCCTGTCCCCAGCATTTCCCATGTCCCCAGGATGTCCCATGTCCCCAAGATGCCCTGTACTCCCATGGTGTCCCATGTCCCCAGGACATCCCATAGTCCCTGGGTTGTCCCGTGTCCCCAGAATGTCCCGTACTATGGGGTTCCCCACACTCCCGTAGTGTCCAATGTCCCTGCAAAGCCCTGTGTCCCCAAAATGTCCCATGTCCCCAAGATGCCCTGTACTCCCATGGTGTCCCATGTCCCCAGGACATCCCATAGTCCCTGGGTTGTCCCGTGTCCCCAGAATGTCCCGTACTATGGGGTTCCCCACGCTCCCATGGTGTCCAATGTCCCTGCAAAGCCCTGTGTCCCCAAAATGTCCCATGTCCCCAAGATGCCCCGGACTCCCATGGTGTCCCATGTCCCCAGATGTCACCACAATCCCATGTTGTCCCCAGGATGTCCCATGTCCCCAAGATGTCCTGTACTCACACTGTATCCCATATCCCCAGGACAGCCCATAGTCCCTGGGCTGTCCCATGTCCCCAGGATGTCCCATGTCCCCACAGTGTCCTATCTCCCATGGTGTCCCATCTCCCTGGGTTGTCCCATGTCACCAGGACACCCCCCACCCCCCACGCTGTCCCACGTCCCTGGGGTGGCTCCTGTCCCCAGGATGTCCCCAAGATGTCCCCAGGATGTCCCATTCTGAGGTGGCCGGTTGAGGTTGGCCAAGGAGGACATCCCAGATGGTGGCACTGGGGGAAGGTTAAGCCAGAGGAGCTGGTTGGGGACCACTGGCTTTGGCCACCAGGAGGTGATTGGGGACAATGGGACAGTGTGGGGCTGTGTGACCACCCGTGTGTCCCCCCCCCCACCAGGTTGTCACTGCTGTGGGTGACACCCATGAGTGACGCACAACCCAACCCAGCTGGTCACTACCCATTTATTACTGGGGTTTCCGAGGGGTGAGCTGGCCCTGCCCCTTGTCCCCATGTCACCCCCCACCAGGGGACATGGGGACAGGGGGGAGGGGACCAGCCCGGGGACGCGGCGTGTTCCTTGTGTCCCCAACGTGAAGGCACCAAGAGGTTGAAGGCACTTGGAGATGACCCAGGGCAGGGTCCCGGCCCGCGGCACCCGGTGGGAGTGTGGGGTGGTGGGTGCGGGTGGGTGGGGGGACAGTGGGTGCCAGAGGGTGGGGGGGGTGGGGGGTGGGGGTGTAATTAGGAGAACTCCTTGACGAACTTGGTGTAGAAGCTGCTGAGCTTCTCCAGCAGGACCTTCAGCTTCTCGGTGGGCGGGAGGATGGTCATCCTGGGTGGGGATGGGGGACAAGGGGGTTTTCACCAGAATTTGGGGGGCGCACACCCCCACAACCCCCCCTGAATCCCATAACTCCATCTCCGCCCCCCCCAACAAGCCCCTCAACACCCAACCCATTGACCACCCCAAGACCTTGCGCCTTCCAGCACCCACCAATGGGGAGAGGGGGGCTGGGGGTGGTCCAGCCCCATTTCTCCAGCTGTGACCCCCAACTCCAGCCCGTCCCCCCCCCCCCCCAGCACCCACCGGAAGTGGAAGGTGCCCTCGCGCTGCCCGAAGCCGCTGCCCGGCACCACGCAGATCCCCGTCTCCTCCAGCAGCCTCATGCAGAAGAACATGTCGGGGGCTTGACCCTTCTCCTGTGGGACGGGGACGGGGGTCAGCGCCCCCCATGGCTCAGCATGGGGCGCCCGGACCCACGGATGGGGCAGGATGAGCCCCATGGGTCTCTAAGAGGGGTGGTGGCCAGCCAATTGATCCAGACCCACATGGACCAGGACTCAACCTTCCCAGCCCCACGTAGACCAGGATTCGGCACATCCAGCCTCAAATGAACCAGGATTCATCATGTCCAGCCCCACATGGACCAGGATTCACCAAGTCCAGCCCCACATGGACCAGGATTCACCACGTCCAGCCCCACATAGACCAGAAATCATCATGTCCAGCCCCACATAGACCAGAAGTCATCATGTCCAGCCCCACATGGACCAGGATTCATCATGCTCAGCCCCACATAGACCAGAAATCATCACATCCAGCTCCACATGGACCAGGATTCATCATGTCCAGCCCCACATGGACCAGAACTCATCAAGTCCAGCCCCACATGGACCAGGATTCATCATGTCCAGCCCCACATGGACCAGAACTCATCATGTCCAGCCCCACATGGACCAGAACTCATCATGTCCAGCCCCACATGGACCTGGAATCATCATGTCCAGCCCCACATTGACCAGAACTCATCATGCTCAGCCCCACATAGACCAGAACTCATCACGTCCAGCCCCACATAGACCAGGATTCATCATGTCCAGCCCCACATGGACCAGAACTCACCAAGTCCAGCCCCACATAGACCAGAACTTGTCAAGTCCAGCCCCACATGGACCAGGATTCATCACGTCCAGCTCCACACAGACCAGGATTCATCATGCCCAGCCCCATATGGACCAGGCTGGATCCTGCCCAGCCCCACATGGTCCAGGTCTCATCCTGCCCAGCCCCACAGGGCCCAGCCCCACAGCACCTTGGCGGCGGCGATGGCGCGGGGCGGCAGGTCGATGCGGGGGAAGGAGTACATGGCCCCCTGGACGGGGTTGCAGTGGATGCCGGGGGTCTTGTTGAAGATCTCCTGGGTGAGCTGGGCCTTGTGGGCCAGGGTGCTGAGCACGGCCTTCTTCTCCTGCGGGACAGGGACAGCCCGTCCCGCCCCATCCGCGGCTCCCCAGTGCATCCTCATCCGGCCCATCCAATCCCAACGCGTCCTCATGCAGCCCATCATATCCCATCCAGCCCATCCAATCCCAACACATCCTCATCCAGCCCATCATATCCCATCCATCCCATCCAATCCCAACACATCCTCATCCATCCCATCCCACCCCATCCCATCCAATCTCAATACGTCCTCATCCATCCCATCCCACCCCAACGCATCCTTCTCTAACCCATCCCATCCATCCATCCCATCCATCCCATCCTATCCATCCCATCCCATCCCATCTCATCCCATTGTGTTCTCTTCCCCATCCCATCCCATTGTGTCCCCATCCCATCCTATCCCATCCCATCCCAATGTGTCCCCTTCCCCATCCCATCCCATCCATCCCACCCCATCCCATCCACCCCATCCCACCCCATCCCATCCATCCCATCCATCCCGTCCCATCCCATCCCACTCCATCCCGTCCCTCCCATCCATCCCACCCCATCCCATCCCATCCATCCCATCCACCCCATCCCACCCCATCCCATCCACCCCATCCCACCCCATCCAATCCATCCTATCCATCCCATCCATCCCATCCATCCCGTCCCATCCCATCCCACTCCATCCCATCCCATCCCTCCCATCCATCCCACCCCATCCCATCCACCCCATCCCACCCCATCCCATCCATCCCATTCATCTCATCCCATCCTATCCCATCCCATTGTGTTCCCTTCCCCATCCCATCCCATCCCATCCCATCCCATCCCATCCCATCCCATCCCATCCCATCCCATCCCATTGTGTCCCCTTCCCCATCCCACCCCATCCCATCCATCCCATCCCATCCCATCCATCCCATCCCATTGTGTCCCCTTCCCCATCCCATCCCACCTCATCCCATCCATCCCATTCCCCACCCCATTCTCTCCCACCCCTCCCCGTCCCTCACAGCCATGAATGTCTCGTATGAAGGTTCTCCAGGTTGTGGTGGGTCCACGAGGGCGCCCAAGAGGATCTGCCCGGACACGGGTGGGCACAGCCGCACCGACACCAGCTTGACCAACTGCTCCTTCACCTCGGGGTCCATGTTTATCACCTCCACGTACCCGCCACGGAAACCGCACCTGGCACCAACACGGCCCGTGGTGGCACCAGCCAACACCCACAGGGTGGGGGACATAGGGACACGTGGGTGGATACACCAGAAGGGACCCACCCATGAGTTGGGACCCATGGATCGGGTGGGATGGATTAGGAGGAGGAGACCTGGACAGGGACCTACAGGTGGCACCCATGCATCCATGGTGGGAATCCATGGATGAAGTTCATGGTGAGAGCCCCTGGACAAGAACCTACAGAGATGGACCCACAGATGGTACCTATGGATGGGTTCCATGATAGGAACCCATGGACAGGAACCTACAGAGAGAAACCCACAGGTGGGAGCCATGGATGAGGCCCATGGGGGGAAACCATGGACAAGAACCTACAGAGATGGACCCACAGATGGGACCTATGGATGGGTTCCGTGATAGGAACCCATGGACAGGAGCCTATAGAGAGAGACCCACAGGTGGGAGCCATGGATGAGCTCCATGGTGGGAAACCATGGATGAAGTCCATGGTGGGGACCCATGGACAAGAACCTACAGAGATGGACTCACAGATGGGACCTATGGATGGGTTCTGTGATAGGAACCCATGGACAGGAACCTACAGAGAAAGACCCACAGGTGGGACCCATGGGTGGCGTCCATGATTGGCACCCATGGACGGGAATCTACAGAAATGGACACACAGATGGGACCTATGGATGGGGTCCATGGTGGGAACCAAAGGACAAGGAGCCACCAGGCTGTGGCATCTCTGTCCTCTGACACCCACAAAGTTGTGTCATGTTGTCCTCACAAGGTCATGGCATCACCATCCCCACTCTTGGGACCCACGGGGTTGTAGCATCATCTCCACCGTAGGGGTTCATAGGGTTGGAGTACATCCGGCTCCACCCCTAGGACTCATGGGGTGGTGGCATCACCAGTTTCACCCACGGCATCCATGGGGTGGTGGCATCACCATCCCAAACCCGTGGCATCCATGGAGTGGTGGCATCACCATCTCCATCCCAGAAGATCTGTGGGGTGGTGGCATCACCGTCTCAAACCAATGGTATCCCTGAGGTGGTGGCATCACCATCCCAGGAGATCCATATGGTGGTGGCATCACCATCCCAAACCCACGGCATCCATGGGGTGGTGGCATCACCATCTCAAACCCATGGTATCCATGAGGTGGTGGCATCAAAGTCCCCACCCTTGGAGCCATGGGGTGGTGGCATCACCATCTCAAACCCAAGAGTTCCATGAGGTGGTTGACATCACCATCTCAAACCCATGGCACCCATGGGGTGGTGGCATCATCTCCACTCTCGCACCCATGGGGCTGCATCATCTCCATCCCATGTCAGTGACATCCTTACGACCCATGGGAGTGTGACCACCCACCCCTGGGGTGACAATGGCCGGGGGGCTGGAACAAGGGGGTGGTGGGACTCACTCTCCCATGAAGCCCTTGGAGATGGAGTGGAAGGAGGCCAGCTCTACCGTCTCCGAGTAAGGCGACCCCATCTCGCTCAGAACCTTCTTGAAGGAGTAGAAAGCCGAGCCCTTGGCATAGATGTTGTCTTGGTACACCTGGGTGTGGAGGAGGGGGTGTCACCCGGACGCCAGGGTCCTCCCCAGGTGGTGGGGATACCCCACAGGTCCCACCCACCTCATCGGCCATAAGGAAGAGGTTCTCCTCATAGGCGAACCTGATGACGTCCTCGATGCACTGGCGGCTCTGGACCTGGCCTGGGGGGACACGGCGTCAGGGGACATCGTGGTGCTGGCACTGGGGGTCCCAGTCCCGGTACTGGTTGGGTTTTGGGGTTCCTGGTCCCAGTCCCAGTAGAGCATTGGGGGTTCCAGTACTGATACCAGTAGAGTACTGGCGGTACCAGCCTCAACACTGGTTGGGTTTTGGGGGTCCTGGTCCCAACCCCAGTACCAGTAGAGCACTGGGGGTCCCAACCCCAGCACTGGTTGGGTTTTGGGGGTCCTGGTCCCAACCCCAGTACCAGTAGAGCACTGGGGATCCCAGCCTCAGCACTGGTTGGGTTTTGGGTGCCCAGTCCTGGTACTGGTTGGGTTTTGGGGGTCCTGGTCCCAACCCCAGTACCAGTAGAGCACTGGGGGTCCCAACCCCAGCACTGGTTGGGTTTTGGGGGTCCTGGCCCCAACCCCAGTACCAGTAGAGCACTGGGGGTCCCAACCCCAGCACTGGTTGGGTTTGGGGGGTCCTGGCCCCAACCTCAGTACCAGTAGAGCACTGGGGGTCCCAATCCTGGTCCTGGTTGGGGTTTAAGGGTCCTGGTCCCAACTCCAGTACCAGTAAAGCACTGGGGGTCCCAACCCCAGCACTGGTTGGGTTTGGGGGGGTCCTGGTCCCAGTCCCAGGACCAGTAGAGCACTGGGGGTCCCAGCCCCAGCACTGGTTGGGTATTGTGGGTCCTGGTCCCAACCCCAGTACCAGTAGAGCACTGGGGGTCCCAACCCCAGCACTGGTTGGGTTTTGGGGGTCCTGGCCCCAGCTCCAGTACCAGTAGAGCACTGTGGGTCCCAGTCCTGGTACTGGTTGGGGTTTAAAGGTCCTGGTCCCAACCCCAGTACCAGTAGAGCACTGGGGGTCCCAACCCCAGCACTGGTTGGGTTTGGGGGGGTCCTGGTCCCAACCCCAGTACCAGTAGAGCACTGGGGGTCCCAGCCCCAGCACTGGTTGGGTTTTGGGTGCCCAGTCCTGGTACTGGTTGGGGTTTAAGAGTCCTGGCCCCAACTCCAGTACCAGTAGAGCACTGTGGGTCCCAGTCCTGGTACTGGTTGGGGTTTAAAGGTCCTGGTCCCAACCCCAGTACCAGTAGAGCACTGGGGGTCCCAACCCCAGCACTGGTTGGGTTTGGGGGGGTCCTGGTCCCAATCCCAGGACCAGTAGAGCACTGGGGGTCCCAGCCTCAGCACTGGTTGGGTTTTGGGTGCCCAGTCCTGGTACTGGTTGGGTTTTGGGGGTCCTGGTCCCAACCCCAGTACCAGTAGAGCACTGGGGGTCCCAGCCCCAGCACTGGTTGGGTTTTGGGTGCCCAGTCCTGGTACTGGTTGGGGTTTAAGAGTCCTGGCCCCAACTCCAGTACCAGTAGAGCACTGTGGGTCCCAGTCCTGGTACTGGTTGGGGTTTAAAGGTCCTGGTCCCAACCCCAGTACCAGTAGAGCACTGGGGGTCCCAACCCCAGCACTGGTTGGGTTTGGGGGGGTCCTGGTCCCAATCCCAGGACCAGTAGAGCACTGGGGGTCCCAGCCTCAGCACTGGTTGGGTTTTGGGTGCCCAGTCCTGGTACTGGTTGGGTTTTGGGGGTCCTGGTCCCAACCCCAGTACCAGTAGAGCACTGGGGGTCCCAACCCCAGCACTGGTTGGGTTTTGGGGGTCCTGGCCCCAACCTCAGTACCAGTAGAGCACTGGGGGTCCCAATCCTGGTCCTGGTTGGGGTTTAAGGGTCCTGGTCCCAACCCCAGTACCAGTAAAGCACTGGGGGTCCCAGCCCCAGCACTGGTTGGGGTTTAAGGGTCCTGGTCCCAACTCCAGTACCAGTAAAGCACTGGGAGTCCCAACCCCAGCACTGGTTGGGTATTGGAGGTCCTGGTCCCAATCCCAGGACCAGTAGAGCACTGGGGGTCCCAGCCCCAGCACTGGTTGGGTTTTGGGTGCCCAGTCCTGGTACTGGTTGGGGTTTAAAGGTCCTGGTCCCAACCCCAGTACCAGTAGAGCACTGGGGGTCCCAACCCCAGCACTGGTTGGGCTTGGGGGGGTCCTGGTCCCAACCCCAGTACCAGTAGAGCACTGGGGGTCCCAACCCCAGCACTGGTTGGGTTTGGGGGGTCCTGGTCCCAACCCCAGTACCAGCAGAGCACTGGGGGTCCCAGTCCAACCCCAGGGTCCCAATCCAACCACACAATCCCAGCCTGCCAGGTCCCAGTCTAGTCATGAGGTCATGGCTTCAAACTCAGGGTCCCAGTTTTAAACTCAGGGTCCCAGTCTCAGTCTAAGGGTCCCAGTCCAGCCCTGGGACCCCAGTCCAGTCTTGGGGTCCCAGTCAAATCCCATTGCACCACCCCAGGGTCCCACCCCAGCCCTGGCATCACCCACTTGGGGTCCCACCCCCACACCAGGGTCCCAGCCCATCCCTGGGGTCCCATGCCAGTCTTGGGGTCCTAGTCCAGCCCAGAGTCCCATCCCAGCCCTGGGATCACCCCTGGGGTCCCATCCAATCCCATCCCTGGGGTCCCAGTCCAGCCCCAGAGTCCCAGTCCCAGTCTTGGGGTCCCATCCCAGTCTTGGGGTCCCAGTCCAGCCCCAGAGTCCCATCCCAGCCCTAGGATTGCCCCTGGGGTCCCATCCCATCCCTGGGGTCCCATCCCAGTCTTGGGTCCTAGTCCAGCCCAGAGTTCCATCCCAGCCCTGGGATTGCCCCTGGGTTCCATTCCCATCTCTGGGGTCCCATCCCATCCATGGGTTCCCATCCTGTCCTTGGGGTCCCGTCCCATCCCATCCCTGGGTTCCCATCCCATCCCTGGGGTCCCATCTAATCCCATCCCTGGGTTCCCATCCCATCCCTGAGGTCCCATCCCAGTCTTGGGGTCCCAGTCCAGCCCCAGAGTCCCATCCCATCCCTGGGATCACCCCTGGGGTCCCACCCCATCCCTGGGGTCCCATTCCAGTCTTGGGGTCCCATCTCAGCCCTGGGATCACCCCTGGGGTCCCACCCCATCCCTGGGGTCCCATTCCAGTCTTGGGGTCCCATCCCAGCCCTGGGATCACCCCTGGGGTCCCACCCCATCCCTGGGGTCCCATTCCAGTCTTGGGGTCCCATCCCAGCCCTGGGATCACCCCTGGGGTCCCACCCCATCCCTGGGGTCCCTTTCCAGTCTTGGGGTCCCAGTCCAGCCCAGAGTCCCAGTCCCATCCCAGTCTTGGGGTCCCAGTCCAGCCTAGAGTCCCATCCCAGCCCTGGGATCACCCCTGGGGTCCCATCCCATCCCTGGGTTCCCATTCCAGTCTTGGCGTCCCCGTCCAGCCCAGAGTCCCATCCCATCCCTGGGATCACCCCTGGGGTCCCATTCAATCCCATCCCTGGGGTCCCATCTCATACTTGGGGTCCCACCCATCCCTGGGGTCCCATTCCAGTCTTGGGGTTCCAGTCCAGCCCAGAGTCCCATCCCAGCCCTGGGATCACCCCTGGGGTCCCACCCATCCCTGGGGTCCCATCCCAGTCTTGGGGTCCTAGTCCAGCCCCAGGGTCCCAGCCCATCCCTGGGTTCCCATTCCAGTCTTGGCGTCCCAGTCCAGCCCAGAGTCCCATCCCAGCCCTGGGATCACCCCTGGGGTCCCATTCCATCCCTGGGGTCCCATTCCAGTCTTGGGGTCCCAGTCCATCCCCAGAGTCCCATCCCATCCCTGGGATCACCCCTGGGGTCCCATTCCATACCTGGGGTCCCATCCCATCCCTGGGGTCCCATTCCAGTCTTGGGGTCCCAGTCCAGCCCAGAGTCCCATCCCAGCCCTGGGATCACCCCTGGGGTCCCATCCCATCCCTGGGGTCACATCCCAGTCTTGGGGTCCTAGTCCAACCCCAGAGTTCCATCCCAGCCTTGGGATCGCCCCTGGGTTCCATTCCCATCTCTGGGGTCCCATCCCATCCCTGGGTTCCCATCCCATCCCTGGGGTCCTATCCCAGTCTTGGGGTCCTAGTCTGGCCCCAGAGTCCCATCCCAGTCTTGGGGTCCCAGTCCAACCCCAGAGTTCCATCCCATCCCTGGGATCACCCCTGGGGTCCCATCCCAGTCTTGGGGTCCTACTCCAGCCCCAGAGTCCCATTCCATCCCTGGGGTCCCATTCCAGTCTTGGGGTCCCAGTCCAGCCCCAGAGTCCCATCCCAGCCCTGGGATCACCCCTGGGGTCCCATCCCATTCCTGGGGTCCCATCCCATCCCTGGGGTCCCATTCCAGTCTTGGGGTTCCAATCCAGCCCAGAGTCCCATTCCAGCCCTGGGATCACCCCCGGGGTGCCATCCCATCCCCGGGGTCCCACCCTGGGGTGTCCCCGTGCGGTACCGGTGGGGTTGCCGGGGTTGATGACGCAGAGGACGCGGGGACAGCAGTGCTGCCGTCCCTTTGCCAGCACGCGGCGCAGCTCGGCCACCTCCAGCGCCCAGCACTGCTCCTCGGCCAGGTAGTAGCCCAGCTGCACGACGCTGAGCTCCGCGATGGCGGCCGAGTACAGCGGGTACTGCGGGATGGGCACCAGCACCCCCGTGCGCGACGGCCCCGAGCCCGACACCAGCAGCTTCAGGATGAACTGCGGGGACAGCGCGGGGACAGGGTGGTGAGGGGACAGGGTGGTGTGGGCATGGGGACAGTGTGGGGACAGGATGCTGTGGGCATGGGGACAGTGCAGGGACAGGGTGGTGAGGAGACAGCATGCTGTGGGCATGGGGACAATATGGGGACAGGGTGATGTGGGCATGGGGACAATATGGGGACAGCATGCTGTGGGCATGGGGACAGTGCGAGGACAGGGTGGTGAGGGGACAGCATGCTGTGGGCATAGGGACAATATGGGGACAGGGTGATGTGGGCATGGGGACAGTGTGAGGACAGGGTGCTGAAGGGACAGCATGCTGTGGGCATGGGGACAGGGTGGGGACAGGGATGCTGTGGGCATGGGACAATATGGGGACCGGGTTGGTGTGGGCACAGGGACAATATGGGGACAGGATGGTGTGGGTATGGGGACCATGAGGGGACAGCATGCTGTGGGCATAGGGACAATATGGGGACAGGATGCTGTGGACATGGGGACAGTGTGGGGTCAGGGTGATGAGGGGACAGGGTGGTGTGGGCATGGGGACAGTGTGGGGACAGGATGGTGTGGGCATGGGGACAATATGGGGACAGGGTGGTCATGGGGACAATGAGGGGACAAGGTGGTGAGGGGACAGGGTGGTGTGGGCATGGGGACAATATGGGGACAGGATGCTGTGGGCATGGGGACAATGAGGGGACAGGGTGGGGAGGGGAAAGGGTGGTGTGGGCATAGGGACAATATGGGGACAGGATGGTGTGGGTATGGGGACAATATTGGGAGAGGGACACTGTGGTCATGGTGACCATGAGGGGACAGGGTGGTGAGGGGACAGGGTGGTGTGGGCATGGGGACAATATGGGGACAGGGACACTGTGGTCATGGGGACAATGAGGGGGCAGGGTGGTGAGGGGACAGCATGCTGTGGGTATGGGGACAGTGTGGGGACAGGATGCTGTGGGCATGGGGACAATGAGGGGACAGCATGCTATGGGCATGGGGACAGTGGGGGGACAGGGTGGTGAGGGGACAGGGTGGTGTGGGCATGGGGACAGTGTGGGGACAGAGATGGTGTGGGCATGGGGACAGGGTGGGTACAGGATGGTGTGGGCATGGGGGCAATATGGGGACAGGGACACTGTGGGCATGGGGACAATGAGGGGACAGGGTGGTGAGCTGACAGGATGCTGTGGGCATGGGGACAGTGCGGGGACAGGATGCTGTGGGCATGGCGACAATGAGGGGACAGGGTGGTGTGGGCATGGGGACAGTGTGAGGACAGGGTGGTGAGGGGACAGCATACTGTGGGCATGGGGACAGTGCAGGGACAGCATGCTGTGGGCATGGGGACAATGAGGGGACAGGGTGGTGTGGGCATGGGGACAGTGTGGGGACAGAGATGGTGTGGGCATGGGGACAGGGTCAGGACAGGATGGTGTGGGCATGGGGGCAATATGGGGACAGGGACACTGTGGGCATGACGACAATGAGGGGACAGCATGCTGTGGGCATGGGGACAGTGTGAGGACAGGGTGGTGAGGGGACAGCATGCTGTGGGCATGGGGACAGTGCAGGGACAGCATGCTGTGGGCATGGGGACAATGAGGGGACAGGGTGGTGTGGGCATGGGGACAGTGTGGGGACAGAGTGGTGAGGGGACAGGGTGGTGTGGGCATGGGGACAGTGCGGGGACAGGGTGGTGAGGGGACAGGGTGATGTGGGCATGGGGACAGTGCGGGGACAGGGTGGTGAGGGGACAGGGTGATGTGGGCATGGGGACAGTGCGGGGACAGGATGGTGTGGGCATGGGGACAATATGGGGACAGGGTGGTGTGGGCATGGGGACAATATGGGAACAGGTGCTGTGGGCATGGGGACAGTGCGAGGACAGGGTGGTGAGGGGACAGCATGCCCTGGGCATGGGACAGTATGGGGACTGGGATGGTGTGGGCACGGGGACAATATGGGGACAGGGACGGTGTGGGCATGGGGACAATGAGGGGACAGGGTGGTGTGGGCATGGGGACAATATTGGGACAGACAGTGTGGGCATGGGGACAATGAGGGGACAGGGGCTGTGGGCACGGGGACAATATTGGGACAGGGACGGTGTGGGCATGGGGACAATGAGGGGACAGGGATGGGATGGGCATGGGGACAATATGGGGACAGGGACAGTGTGGGCATGGGGACAATATGGGGACAGGGTGGTGTGGGCATGGGGACAATGAGGGGACAGGATGCTGTGGGCATGGGGACGATATGGGGACAGGGGGGTGTGGGCATGGGGACAATATGGGGATGGACAGTGTGGGCATGGGGACAATGAGGGGACAGCATGGTGTAGGCATGAGGACAATATGGGGACAGGGTTGGTGTGGGCACAGGGACAATATGGGGACAGAGACAGTGTGGGCTTGGGGACAGCAAGGGGATGTGGGTGTGGGGACAGAGGGGGACAGGATGGTGTGGGTATGGGGACAATATGGGGACAGGATGGTGTGGGAATGGGGACAGGGACAGTGTGGCATGGGGATATTATGGGGACAGGGTTGATTTGGGTGTGTGGACAATGTGGGGACGGGGTGGTGAGGGGACAGGATGGCGTGGGCATGGGGACAATGAGGGGACAGGATGGTGTGGGTATGGGGACAATATGGGGACAGGATGGTGTGGGAATGAGACAGGGACAGTGTGGCATGGGGATATTATGGGGACAGGGTTGATTTGGGCGTGGGGACAATGTGGGGACGGGGTGGTGAGGGGACAGGGTGGTGAGGGGACAGGATGGCGTGGGCATGGGGACAATGAGGGGACAGGATGGTGTGGGCAAGGGGATGATGTGGGGACAAAGTGGTATGGGGACAGTCAGGGGACAGGGGAGTGTGGGCATGGGGACAATATGGGGACAAGATGGTATAGGGACAAGGGGTTGTGGGCATGGGGACAGGGACAGTGTGGCATGGGAACAATATGGGGACAAGTTGGCATGGGAACGGGATGGTGTGGAAATGGGGACAGTGGGATGTGGGCATGGGGACAAGGACAGTGTGGCATGGGGACAATATCGGGACAGGGGGGTGTAGGCATGGGACGTGGACAGTGTAGTGTGGGGACAATATGGGGACAAGGTTGGGGTGGGCTTGGGGACAGCGAAGGCCAGGGATGATGGGAGCACTGGGATGGCACAGGGACAGCATGGCCATGGGGACATTATGGGGACATCCCAGGGACAGGGACAGCGTGAGAAGAGCCCAGTGCCAGCGGCACTGGGGGCAGGGAGCTGGCACAGTCCCCAGGGAGGCGTGGGGACACCGGGCAGCCATGGGGACAGCAGGGGACACATTGTCCCCGACGCCACCAACCCCCCCTCCCCAAACCTTGGCACCGCCCGTCCCCGGCGCCGCTGCCAACCGCGCCACAAAGGTCCCTTTGTGGGGACCCGCCGTGGGAACGGCCGGCTGGTGGCACCGCGCCCTGAGTGACACGGGGGACGGTCCCGTGTCCCCGTACCACGATGGCGTCGCTGGCGCCGGTGGCCAGGAAGATGTTCTGGGGGTCGGCGGCGACGCCGTCGCGCTGCTGCAGGAACCGCGCCACGTGCTGCCGCACCAGCTCGATGCCGGGGCTGGCGCTGTAGGCACCTGGGGACACCGAGGTGACATTAGGGGGTCCGGGGAGGGGACGTCGGGGGCGGTTGGTGGCCCCCGGGGCGCTCACCGGCGCTCTGGCCGCCGCAGGCCGCCAGCAGCCGCTTGGCACGGTCCCTGGCGTCCGACGGGATGGATTTGTCGTTCATGAGCTCGGGGTACACGCACAGGGCTGTCACCTGGGCGTTGGGGACAGCGGGTCAGCACCGGACACCTGGGTCCCCTCCCGGTCCCCGTTATCACACCCCCCCCCGCCGCCCCGTCCCGGTACCTGGCGGAGGAAGGTGATGGGTTTCTGGCCCATGGCGTGGGCGTCACCGATGTTGGCCTTGATCACCTCCGTGAAGGGCTTGGAGGCTCCCTGAGGGGACAGGGACAGCGGTGGGGACACGGACGGGGATGGGGACAGGGATGGGGACAGGGGACAGTGGTGGGGACAGGGACGGGGATGGGGACAGGGATGGGGACAGGGGACAGTGGTGGGGACAGGGACGGGGATGGGGACAGGGATGGGGATGGATATGGGGACAGGGACAGCAATGGGGACAGGATCAGGGACAGGGGACAGGGACAGAGCCAGGGACATGGATGATGGGGACAAGGATGGGGACAGGGACAGGGACGGGGATGGGGACAGGGATGGGGATGGGGACAGGGGACAGCAGTGGGGAAAGGGACAAGGATGGGGACGGGGATGGGGACAGGGATGGGGACAGAGGACAGCAGTGGGGACAGGGATGGGGACAGGGACAAGGATGGGGACAGGGATGGGGACAGGGACAGGGATGGGGACAGGGGACAGCGGTGGGGACAGAGATGGGGACAAGGATGGGGACAGGGACAGGGACGGGGATGGGGATGGGGACAGAGGACAGCGCTGGGGACAGGGACAAGAATAGGGACATGGATGGGGACAGGGACAGGGATGGGGACAGCAGTGGGGACAGGGATGGAAATGGGGACAGGGGACAGCGGTGGGGACAGAGATGGGGACAAGGATGGGGACAGGGACAGGTATGGGGATGGGGACAGGGATGGGGATGGGGACAGGGGACAGCAGTGGGGACAGGGACGGGGATGGGGATGGGGACAGCAGTGCGGACAGGGGTGGAGATGGGGACAGGGGACAGCGGTGGGGACAGAGATGGGGACAAGGATGGGGACAGGGACAGGGATGGGGATGGGGACAGGGATGGGGATGGGGACAGCAGTGGGGACAGGGATGGAAATGGGGACGGGACAGCGGTGGGGACAGGGACGGGGATGGGGACAGGGATGAGGATGGGGACAGGGGACAGCGGTGGGGACAGGGACGGGGATGGGGACAAGGATGGGGACAGGGGACAGCAGTGGGGACAGGGATGGGGACAGGGACAAGGATGGGGACAGGGATGGGGACAGACAGTAATGGGGACAGGATCAGGGATAGGGGACAGGGACAGAGCCAGGGACATGGATGATGGGGACAGGGGTAAGGACAGGGACAGAGACAGGGACAATGATGGGGACAAGGATGGGGACAGGGACAGGGATGGGGATGGGGACAGGGATGGGGATGGGGACAGAGGACAGCGGTGGGGACAGGGACGGGGATGGGGACAGATATGGGGACAGGGACAGCAATGGGGACAGGATCAGGGACAGGGGACAGGGACAGAGCCAGGGACATGGATGATGGGGACAGGGACAGGGATGGGGACAGGGGACATGGATATGGATGGGGACAGTGCCAGGGACAATGATGGGGACAGGATTGGGGACAGGGGTGGGGACAAGAGACAGAGAACAGGGACAGGGGACAGGAATGGGGATGGGGACAGTGGAAGGGATGGGGACAGGGGACAGTGTCAGGGATGGGGACAGGGACACAATGGGGACAGGGATGGGGACAGGGGACAGAGGTCAGGATCAAGCCCCCCCCCCCCAATCTGTGAATGTCACTGCTGTGCCACGGGTGACACAAGCAGTGGGGTGACATCCCCCTCAACCAGGTCCTGCCATCACCCCAGTGTCCCCTACCCGGGGGTGTAGGGACATATGGGGACACTGGGGACAATAGGGATGTGGGGACAGTGTGGGGGTGACTGAGATATGGGGACACTGGGGACAACGGGGATGTGGGGACAGTGGGGGGGTGACTGAGATATGGGGACAACGGGGATGTGGGGACAGTGGGGGGGTGGCTGAGATATGGGGACACTGGGGACAATGGGGATGTGGGGACAGTGGGGGGGTGGCTGAGATATGGGGACACTGGGGACAATGGGGATGTGGGGACAGTGGGGGGGTGGCTGAGATATGGGGACACTGGGGACAACGGGGATGTGGGGACAGTGGGGGGATGGCTGAGATATGGGGACAATGGGGATGTGGGGACAGTGGGGGGGTGACTGAGATATGGGGACACTGGGGACAACGGGGATGTGGGGACAGTGGGGGGGTGACTGAGATATGGGGACAACGGGGATGTGGGGACAGTGGGGGGGTGACTGAGATATGGGGACACTGGGGACAACGGGGATGTGGGGACAGTGGGGGGGTGACTGAGATATGGGGACACTGGGGACAACGGGGATGTGGGGACAGTGGAGGGGCGGCTGAGATATGGGGACAACGGGGATGTGGGGACAGTGTGGACAAGTGGTGACAGTTGGGGACACTGGGACAGGCAGGGGACACCTCCCACCCAGCTCTGGACTTTGGTCACCTCCGCTGAGGCCGGACTCTGTCCCCAACTGCCACCACCACCCTTGTCACACATGGGTGGGGAGTGAGGGACACCCTTGGGGACACCCGGGGGTTCCCCGAGCACCCTATGGGTGCTCGGGGAACCCCCGGGTGTCCCCAAGGGTGGCATCTTGGGTTGCTTGGTGACCCCCCTTGTTGTCCCCAAGGGTGTCACCCACCCCCACCCATGGGACACCCCACCCCCCACCCAGGGGACCCACCTGGTCCCGGTCCCACGGTGACCATGGGAAGGTCCCCAGGTGCATGCGGTGACAAGGGGGGGGACACCTTGGAGGGGGGGGGGGGGGGCGAATCTGTGGGGTCCCTGTTTGGGGGTTCCAGGGTTTGGGGGGGGTCCCCAGGTTTGGGGGTGTCAGGGAAGTCCCGGTTGGGGGGTCCCCAGGTTTGGGGTGCTCAAAGGGTTCGGGGGGGGGGGTCCTGTTCTGGGGGTCCCGTTTTGGGGGTGTCCCGGTTTGGGGGTGTCCCCGTTTGGGGGGATCCCATTTTGGGGGGTCCTGTTCTTGTGGTCCTGGTTTGGAGGTGTCCCTGTTTGGGGGGGTCCGGTTCTGGGGGTCCTGTTCTGGGGGTGTCCCGGTTTGGGGTGTCCCTGTTTGGGGGGGTGCTATTCTTGTGGTCCCGTTTTGGGGGTGTCCCCTTCTGGGGATCCCGTTTTGGGGGTGTCCCTGTTTGGAGGTTCCCATTCTAGAGGTCCCATTTTGGGATGTTCCTGTTTGGGGGGATCCAGTTCTGGGGGTCCCATCTTGGGGGTGCCCTGTTCCGGGGGTTCCCATTTTGGGGGGGGTCCCGTTCTTGTGGTCCCGGTTTGGGGGTGTCCCTGTTTGGGGGGGTCCGGTTCTGGGGGTCCTGTTCTGAGGGTGTCCCCGTTTTGGGGGGGTGCTGTTCTTGTGCTCCCGTTTTGGGGGTGTCCCTGTTTGGAGGTTCCCATTCTAGGGGTCCCGTTTTGGGGGTGTCCCTGTTTGGGAGGGTCCGGTTCTGGGGGTTCCCGTTTTGGGGGAGATCCCATTCTGGGGGTTCCCTTTTTGGGAGGGTCCCGTTCTTGTGGTCCCGGTTTGGGGATGTCCCTGTTTGGGGGGGGGTCCGGTTCTGGGGGTCCGGTTTTGGGGATGTCCCGTTCTTGTGGTCCTGTTCTGGGGGTTCCCGTTCCGGGGGTTCCCTTTTTGGGGATGTCCCGTTCTGGTGGTCCCAGTTTGGGGGGTGTCCCAATCCGGGGGTTCCCTTTTTGGGGATGTCCCGTTCTTGTGGTCCCGGTTTGGGGGGGTCTGGTTCTGGGGGTCCCAGTTTGGGGGGTGTCCCATTCCGGGGGTTCCCGTTCTGGGGGGGTGCCGTTCTGGTGGTCCCGTTTTGGGGATGTCCCGTTCTTGTGGTCCCGGTTTGGGGATGTCCCTGTTTGGGGGGGGTCCGGTTCTGGGGGTCCCGGTTTGGGGATGTCCCATTCTGGTGGTCCCGCTTTGGGGGGTGTCCCGTTCCGGGGGTTCCCTTTTTGGGGTGTCCCGTTCTTGTGGTCCTGTTCTGGGGGTTCCCATTCCGGGGGTTCCCTTTTGGGGATGTCCCGTTCTTGTGGTCCTGGTTTGGGGGTGTCCCTGTTTGGGGGGTCCTGTTCTGGGGGTTCCCGTTCCGGGGGTTCCCGTTTTGGGGATGTCCCGTTCTGGTGGTCCCAGTTTGGGGGCTGTCCCAATCCGGGGGTTCCCTTTTTGGGGATGTCCCGTTCTTGTGGTCCCGGTTTGGGGGGGTCTGGTTCTGGGGGTCCCAGTTTGGGGGGTGTCCCATTCCGGGGGTTCCCGTTCTGGGGGGGTGCCGTTCTGGTGGTCCCGTTTTGGGGATGTCCCGTTCTTGTGGTCCCGGTTTGGGGATGTCCCTGTTTGGGGGGGGTCCGGTTCTGGGGGTCCCGGTTTGGGGATGTCCCATTCTGGTGGTCCCGCTTTGGGGGGTGTCCCGTTCCAGGGGTTCCCTTTTTGGGGTGTCCCGTTCTTGTGGTCCTGTTCTGGGGGTTCCCATTCCGGGGGTTCCCGTTTTGGGGATGTCCCCTTCTGGGGGTCCCGGTTTGGGGATGTCCCATTCTGGTGGTCCCGGTTTGGGGGCTGTCCCGTTCCGGGGGTTCCCTTTTTGGGGGGGGTCCCGTTCTTGTGGTCCTGGTTTGGGGGTGTCCCTGTTTGGGGGGGTCCGGTTCTGGGGGTCCCGTTCTGGGGGTCCCGTTTTGGGGATGTCCCGTTCTTGTGGTCCTGGTTTGGGGGTGTCCCTGTTTGGGGGGGTCCGGTTCTGGGGGTCCCGTTCTGGTGGTCCCGTTTTGGGGGTGTCCCGTTCCGGGGGTTCCCTTTTTGGGGATGTCCCGTTCTGGTGGTCCCAGTTTGGGGGGTTTCCCAATCCGGGGGTTCCCTTTTTGGGGATGTCCCGTTCTTGTGGTCCCGGTTGGGGGGTGTCCCGTTTTGGGGGTGTCCCGTTCCGGGGGTACCTGCTGCAGCTCCCGCTCCAGCTGCATGGCTCGGGTGACGATGGGGCCCCGCACGGCGTATTCCACCCTCCGCACCGCCGGGTTCATGGTCCGGGAGGTCAGCACCGGCCCCCGGCCCCCCCCGGGCCCCGCCGCCGCCGCCGCCGCCGCCGACATGACCCTGCGGGGCCGGAGCCGCCTGAACGCCCGCGAACAGGCCCCCCCATCCGGCACCGCCCCGGGCAACGGGCACCGGCAAGCGGGACAACGGGCACCGGGACCGCCCCGGGGAACGGGCACCGGGAACCGGCACCCGCAACGGAACCGCCCCCGGGAACCGGCACCGGCAAGCGGGGACCGGCACCGGGACCGCCCCGGCAACGGGCACCGGGAACCGGCACCGGCACCGGGACCGCCCCGGCGAACGGGCCACCGGCAAGCGGGGACCGGCACCGGGAACCGGCACCCGCAGCGGAACCGCCCCCGGCAACCGGCACCGGGCGCGGAACCGCCCCGGGCAACGGGCACCGGGCACCGGCACCGGCAAGCGGGGACCGGCACCGGGAACCGGTACCCGCAGCGGAACCGCCCCCGGCAACCGGCACCCACAACGGAACCGCCCCCGGCAACCGGCACCGGGCGCGGAACCGCCCCGGCGAATGGGCACCGGGAACCGGCACCGGCAAGCGGGGACCGGCACCGGGAACCGGCACCCGCAGCGGAACCGCCCCCGGCAACCGGCACCGGGCGCGGAACCGCCCCGGGCAACGGGCACCGGCAACCGGCACCGGGCGCGGGAGCGCAACGGGTTCCGGCAACCGCACCGGTAACGGACCCGCCGCGGGGGCAGCGGGTGCGGGAAGCGGCGCGGGGCGGCGGGACAACGGGCAGCGAGCGCTGGAAGCGGCGGCGACGGGAACCGGGGAGCGGGTACTGGTACCGGGAACTGGGACTGAGCACCGGGCAGCGAAACCGGGCACTGAAACCGGGCACCCGGAGCGGGCAGCGGGTACCGGCACCGGTATGAGCGCCGGGCATTGGCACCGGGACCGAGTCCGGGTGCTGGCACCGGCATTAACACCGGGCACCGGGCACCGAAACCGGGCAGCGGGGGCTCGGGAGCAGCGCGGTCCCCACGGTTCCCGGCCCGGCCCGTCCCCCCCGCAGCCCCCGGACCGGCCCGATGGCGCCGCCCGCCCCTCCCCGGTGTCCCCCCCACGGAGGGTCCTGTCCCACGGGCTGGGACACGGGACGTGGGGACACGGGGACAGGGACATGGAGGGGACGGGGACGTGGGGGACACGGGGGATACTGGACAAGAGCGACACAGGGATGTTTGGGACGTGGGGACACGGGGTAAAAGGGACGAGGGGGACATGGGGGATATGGGACCACGGGGGACACAGGGGACATGGAGGGGACGGGGACATGGGGGACACGGGGACAGGGACATAGAGGGGACGGGGACGTGGGGGACACGGGGGACACCGGACAAGAGCGATACAGGGATGTTTGGGACATGGGGACACGGGGTAAAAGGGACAAGGGGGACATGGGGGATATGGGACCACGGGGGACACGGGGGACATGGAGGGGACGGGGACGTGTGGGACACGGGGGACACCGGACAAGAGCGATACAGGGATGTTTGGGACATGGGGACACGGGGTAAAAGGGACAAGGGGGACATGGGGGATATGGGACCACGGGGGACACGGGGGACATGGAGGGGACGGGGACATGGGGGACACGGGACAAGAGCAATACAGGGATGTTTGGGACGTGGGGACATGGGGTAAAAGGGACAAGGGGGACACGGGGGACACAGGGGACGGGGACATGGGGACACGGGGGACACGGGACAAGAGTGATACAGGGATGTTTGGGACATGGGGACACGGGGTAAAAGGGACAAGGGGGACATGGGGGATATGGGACCATGGGGGACATGGGGGACAAGGACATGGGGATGTGGGGACACAGGGATATGGGGGACATGGGGACATGGCGCACATGGGAATGGGGGGACACAGGACATGAGACACAGGGACATGGGGACACAGAGACACAGAACCATGGGGGACATGGAGGACATGGGGACGAGGGGACATGGGACACGGGACCATGTGGGACATGGGGACATGGGGACAGGAGGGACATGGGACACAGGGACATGGGGGCCATGTAGACATGGGGACATGAGGGACATTAGGACATGGGACGCACATGGGGACAGCGGGGGCACAGGGGACACGGGCCGACGTGGGACATGGAGGACAAGGGACACGGGGACATGTAGACACGGGACACGAGGGACATTGGGACACGGAGAACACAGGACTCAACATGGGGACGTGACATATGGAACATGATGACGGGGACATGCAGGTTGTGGGGACACGGGGACAATCCCCCAGTGTCCCCCAGTGTCCCCAGTGCCACCCAGTGTCCCCGGCCCCCCCCCCCGCCCCCCCGGCCCCACTGACCCGCGACTCTTCATGGGCCCCAGTGCCCGCAGCGCCCCCTACCGGCCGCAACGGGCACCCCGAGCCGCCCCCGGCCCCGCCCCCTCTCCCCGACCAATCCGAGCGCCGAGCACTCGCCCCGCCCACCCCGGCCCCGCCCACCCGAAGCCGATTGGCTGCAGCTGCTGCCGAGGCAGGAGGGGTCAATGGGGGGGTGAGCGAAGCGCTACAGGGTGCCCTATAGACACCCCTATATAAGGTGTCCTATAGATACCCCCTATATGGGGCGCCCCATAGACACCCCCTCCAATAGGGCGCCCTATAGACACCTCTATATAGGGTGTCCTATAGATACCCCGTGCTATAGGGCACCCTATAGACAAACCTATATACGGTGCCTTATAGACACACCCTATACGGGGTGCCCTGTAGATACCCCTGCTATAGGGCACCACACAGACACCCTCGCTATAGGGCATTCTACAGACATCCCTAGATAGGGTGGCCCATAGACACACCCTATATAGGGTGCCCCATATATACACCCGCTATAGGGCACCCTATACACACGCCTGCTATAGGATGCCCTATAGACACCCTTATATGAGGTGTCCTATAGATACCCCCTATATGGGGTGCCCCATAGACACCCACTTCTATAGGGTGCCCTATAGACACCCCCTATATAGGGTGCCCTATAGATACCCCCTATATAGGGTGCCCTATAGACACACCCTGCCATAGGATGCCCCATAGACACCCCCTGTACAGGGTTCCCTATAGACACCCCTATATAGAGCACCCTATAGTTACTCCCTATATAGGGCACCCTGTAGACACCCCTATAGCGGGTGCCCTATATACACCCCTGCTATAGGGTGCCCCATAGACACTCCCCCTACATAGTGTGTCCTACAGACACCCCCTATACAGGCTGCCCCATAACCAACCCCCCACATGCAGCACCCCATAGCAAACCCCCCCATCCCTGCCCCATGGGGCAGCACCAATCACCCCCCCCACCCCACAGCACCGTGGGGCCGAGCCCCCTATAGCCACTCACCTGTGTCCGTGGGGCAGCCGGGGGGGGGACAGGGGACACGGGGGGTGTCACCGCGGCGCTCGTGACCTATTGCCGGCTCCCGAAATATCAACCCCCCCCCCAAACCCCATAAAAAACCCCGTGGGGCGCAGCGCCGTGGGGCGGGGACTTAGGGGGCCAGGGGGGGGGCCAAGACGGGGCTATTTTTACCGCGTCTTGAACAGGTGACACCGCGCGGCAGCTGGTGACGCGGGGACAAGGGACGTGGCGACCCCCCCGTCCCGGGCGCAAAGGAACCGGAGCTTCGATCCCGAGCAGAAATAACAATTAAAATAACAATAAAAGCCATTTTTGGGTGGTTTGGGGTTGTTTTTTTTTTTTTTTGGGGGGGGGGGAGGAGGTAAAAAGAGCCCAGAAAGAGGCAAAAGTCGCCCAGCAGGGGGCGGTTGGGTGACCCCATAGGGGGTTTGGGTGCCCCCCCCCACCCGGAGGCCATTCGGACGCCCCCAGGGGTGGGTTTGATGCCCCCAGAGGGGTGTGGGTGCCCCCCTGGCCATTTGGGTGCCCCCATAGGGTTTGGGAGCCCCCCCAGGCCTTTTGGGTTGCCCCCATGGGGGTTTAGGTGCCCCCCAGGCCATTTAGGTGCCCCCAGGGGGGTTTGGGTGCCCCCCCAGGCCTTTTGGGTGCCCCCACAGGGTTTGGGAGCCCCCCAGGTCATTTGGGTGGCCCCAAGGGGGTTTAGGTGCCCCCTGGGCCATTTGGGTGCCCCCAGGGGGGTTTGGGCACCCCCCAGGCCATTTGGGTGGCCCCAAGGGGGTTTAGGTGCCCCCTGGGCCATTTGGGTGCCCCCAGGAGGGTTTGGGTGCCCCCCAGGCCATTCGGGTGCCTCCCAGGCCATTTGGGTGCCCCCCAGGCCATTTGGGTGTCCCCAGCAGATTGTTGGTGCCCCCCAGGATATTTAAGTGTCCCAAGAGGGGTGTGGGTGCCCCCCAAGCCATTTGGGTGCCCCCTGGCCCATTTGGGTGCCCCCCAGGCCATTTAGGTGCCCCCAAAGGCGTATGGGTGCCCCCCAGGCCACTTGGGTGCCCCCAGCAGGTTGTGGGTGCCCCCCAGGCCACTTGGGTGCCTCAAGAGGGGTGTGGGTGCCCCCCAAGCCATTTGGGTGCCCCCTGGGCCATTTGGGTGCCCCCCAAAGGGTATGGGTGCCCCCCAGGCCATTTGGGTGCCCCCAGAAGGTTGTGGGTGCTCCCCAGGACATTTAGGTGCCCCAAGAGGGGTGTGGGTGCCCCCCAGGCCTTTTGGGTGCCCCCCGGGACATTTAGGTGCCCCAAGAGGGGCGTGGGTGCCCCCCAAGCCATTTGGGTGCCCCCCAGGCCATTTAGGTGCCCCCAAAGGTGTATGGGTGCCCCCCAGGCCATTTGGGTGCTCCCAGCAGGTTGTGGGTGCCCCCCAGGCCATTTAGGTGCCCCCAGGGGGATATTGATGCCCCCATGGGGGTTTGGGTGCCCTCCAGACCTTTTGGGTGCCCCCCCAGGCCATTTAGGTGCCTCCAAAGGCGTATGGGTGCCTCCCAGGCCATTTGGGTGCCCCCAGCGGGTTGTGGGTGCCCCCCAGGCCATTTAGGTGCCCCCAGGGGGATATTGATGCCCCCATGGGGATTTGGATGCCCTCCAGACCTTTTGGGTGCCCCAAGAGGGTTTGGATGCCCCCCAGGGGTGGGTTTGACACCCCCAGGGTGTGTTTGGGTGCCGGGGGGGGCCACCCATGGGTGCTCACATCACCTTACAGCACCGGCGCTTCTCAGCCGGCGACTCCTCAGCTGGAGCCGTGAGCCGGAGCAACGGGGGGTCCCCATTGTCACCCCCGGGCGCCGCCACCACGGCGGGGGGTCCCGCGTTCCCCGTCCCCCCCGTGGCGGGCGGGTGCTGCATTTTGGCGGCCGCTCGGTGCCGTTTGAGGTCGGCCAAGGTATTGGGGGTCCTGTCGGCGTCGCCGGCGCCGCGTTCCGGTTTGGCGGCCGCGCCGTTGCGCTGCGGCGGGGGGTCCTGGTGGGGGAAAAACACCACGGGGGTGGCGGGGGGGACACGGTGATGGAGGGGGACGCTCGACCGCGGCGCCAAACACTCACGTGCCGCTCGTCGTCCTCGCTGTCGCGGCGCTCGGCGCGTTGCCAAACGATGGCTTCGCGCTGCTGCTCCTTGCGGTAAAGGCTGGTGCGCTCCGACAGGCTGGCGCGCCGAACCACCTTCCTACCGGGGGCGTTTCGGGGGGGGTTAAAAGGAAATGGGGACCCCCCCGCCCCGCCCCGAAGCGCCACGGTGGTGCCGGAGGGTTTACCCGCGGCTGCCGGCGCTGGACGTGCGGCGCTGGAGAAGAGATTTGGTCCTGTCGTGGGATTTCATGACGGCGGCGTGTTTGTGCTTCAGCTCCAGGAGTTTGGCGCGGACCTCGTCGTCGCCGCAGACGTCTGCGGGGGGGGCACCAAAAAGACGCCGCGCGGTCGGGGATGAGCCCAACGAGTCACCGAATATATGTCTTGGGGTGATAAATAAACCCCAAAAGTCACCGAAAACACGTGGCGTGGTCATAAATGAACCCCAAAAGTCATCACAAAAACGTCTTGGGGGGATAAATAAACCCCAAAAGGCACCAAAAAAAGGTATCATGGTGATCAATAAATGCCAAAAGTCACCAAAATATGTCTTGAGGTGATAAATAAACCCCCAAAAGTCACCAAAAAAAGGTCTCATGGTGATAAATAAATGCCAAAAGTCACCAAAAAAATGTCTCACGGTGATAAATAAACCCCAAAAGTCACCAAAAAAGGTCTCATGGTGATAAATAAACCCCAAAAGGCACCAAAAAAGGTCTTGAGGGGATAAATAAACCCAACAAATCACCACAAAAATGTCTTGGGGTGATAAATAAACCCCAAAAGGCACCAAAAAAAGGTCTCACGGCGATAAATAAATGCCAAAAGTCATCAAAAACTGTCTTGGGGTGATAAATAAACCCCAAAAGTCACCACAAAAATGTCTTGGGGTGATAAATAAACCCCCAAAAGGCACCAAAAAAGGTCTTGGGGTGATAAATAAACCCCAAAAGGCACCAAAAAACGTCTTGAGGGGATAAATAAACCCAACAAATCACCACAAAAATGTCTTGGGGTGATAAATAAACCCCAAAAGTCACCAAAAAAAGGTCTCACGGTGATAAATAAACCCCAAAAGGCACCAAAAAAGGTCTTGAGGGGATAAATAAACCCAACAAATCACCACAAAAAGGTCTCACCATGATAAATAAACCCCAAAAGTCACCACAAAAATGTCTTGGGGTGATAAATAAACCCCAAAAGGCACCAAAAAAAGGTCTCACGGTGACAAATAAACCCCAAAAGTCACCACAAAAATGTCTTGGGGTGATAAATAAACCCCTCGAGTCACTAAAAAAATGTCTTGGGGTGATAAATAAACTCCAAAAGTCACCAAAAAAAGGTCTCACAGTGATAAATAAACCCCAAAAGTCACCAGAAAAGGTCTTGAGGGGATAAATGAACCCAACAAATCCCCACAAAAATGTCTTGCGGTGATAAATAAACCCCTCAAGTCACCAAAAAAATGTCTTGGGGTGATAAATAAACCCCAAAAGTCACCAGAAAAGGTCTTGAGGTGATAAATAAACCCCAAAAGGCACCAAAAAAGGTCTCGTCGTGATAAATAAACCCAACAAATCACCTCAAAAATGTCTTGAGGTGATAAATAAACCCCCGAGTCACCAAAAAAAGGTCTCACGGTGATAAATAAACCCCAAAAGTCACTGAAATAATGTCTTGAGGTGATAAATAAATCCCAAAAGTCACCAAAAAAAGGTCTCGTAGGGATAAATAAACCCAACAAATCACCAAAAAAATGTCATGAGGTGATAAATAAACGCCAAAATTCACCACAAAAATGTCTTGGGGTGATAAATAAACCCCAAAAGGCACCAAAAAAAGGTCTCACGGTGATAAATAAATGCCAAAAGTCACCAAAAAAAGGTCTCGTGGGTATAAATAAACCCAACTAATCACTGAAAAAACATCTTGAGGTGATAAATAAACCCCAAAAGTCACTGAAATAATGTCTAGAGGTGATAAATAAATGCAACAAGTCATTGCAAAAAAGTCTTGTGGTGAAAAATAGACCCCAAAAGTCACCAAAAAAGGTCTCGCGGTGCTAAATAAACCCCTGGAATGACCATAAAACCGTCTTGCGGTGACAAATAACCCCCTGGAATGACCATAAAACTGTCTCGCGGTGATAAAACACCCCCCGAAAGATCCGGAAGCTCACCCAGAGGCGTCTCGTCCAGCAGCGATTTGGCGTTGAGGTCGGCGCCGTGAGCCACCAGCAGCTCCAGCAGCGGCACCTGCACGGGGCGGGCGGCCCGGCAACCGCGGCCGGGGGGCCGGTTCGGCGCGGGGAACCTGGCCCCTTGTCACCCGCCCCGTTGTCACCCATCCCCTTGTCACCCGCCCTGTTGCCACCCATCCCGTTGTCACCCGTCCCGTTGTCACCCGCCTCGTTGTCACCCACCCCGTTGTTACCCACCCCGTTGTCACCCGCCTCGTTGTCACCCGCCCTGTTGTCACCCATCTCCTTGTCACCCGTCCCGTTGTCCCCCGTCCCGTTGCCACCCATCCCCTTGTCACCCGCCCCGTTGTTACCCATCCCGTTGTCACCCATCCCGTTGTCACCCATCCTCTTGTCACCCGTCCCGTTGCCACCTGCCACATTGTCACCCGTCCCCTTGCCCCCCAGCCTGTTGTCACCCGCCCCGTTGTTACCCCCCCCGTTGTCACCCACCTCGTTATCACCCGCCCCATTGTCACCCATCCCGTTGTCACCCATCCTCTTGTCACCCGTCCCGTTGCCACCTGCCACATTGTCACCCATCCCCTTGCCCCCCAGCCTGTTGTCACCCGCCCCGTTGTTACCCACCCCGTTGTCACCCACCTCGTTATCACCCGCCCCATTGTCACCCATCCCGTTGTCACCCATCCTCTTGTCACCCGTCCCGTTGCCACCTGCCACATTGTCACCCGTCCCCTTGCCCCCCAGCCTGTTGTCACCCGCCCCGTTGTTACCCACCCTGTTGTCACCCACCTCGTTATCACCCGCCCCATTGTCACCCATCCTGTTGTCACCAGTCCCATTGTCACCCGTCCCGTTGCCACCTGCCACGTTGTCACCCGTCCCCTTGCCCCCCATCCTGTTGTCACCCGCCCCGTTGTTACCCACCCCATTGTCACCCGCCCCGTTGTCACCCGTCCCCTTGTCTCCCGTCCCGTTGCCACCCACCACATTGTCACCCGTCCCATTGTCACCCGTCCCCTTGTCACCTGCCCCGTTGTCACCTGCCCCGTTGTCACCCGTCCCCTTGTCGTCACCCATCCCGTTGTCACCCGCCCTGTTGTCACCTGTCCCCTTTGTCACCCGTCCCGTTTTCCCCCGTCCCGTTGCCACCTGTGCCGTTGCCACCCGTCCCCTTGTCACCCGCTCCATTGTTACCCACCCCGTTGTCACCCGCCTCGTTGTCACCCACCCTGTTGTCACTCATCCCCTTGTCACCTGCCCCGTTGTCACCTGTCCCCTTGTCACCCGTCCCATTGACCCCCGTCCCGTTGTCACCCGTCCCCTTGTCCCCTGCCCTGTTGTCCCCCGTCCCCTTGCCCCCCAACCTGTTGTTACCCACCCCGTTGTCACCCGCCTTGTTGTCACCCGTCCCCTTGTCACCCACCACGTTACCACCCACCCCATTGTCACCCGTCCCCTTGTCCCCTGTCCTCTTGTCACCCACCCCATTGTCCCCCGCCCCGTTGTCACCCGTCCCCTTGGCCCCCACCCCGATGTCACCCGTCCCCTTGTCCCCCATCCCGTTGTCCCCCGTCCACTTGTCCCCTGTCCCGTTGCCGCCCATCCCCTTGTCCCCTGTCCCCTTGTCACACGTCCCCTTGTCACCCACCCCGTTATCCCCCTCCCCGTTGTCCCCCGTCCCCTTGTCACCCGCCACATTGTCACCCGCCCCATTGTCACCCGTCCCCTTGTCACCCGTCCCGTTGCCACCCGTCCCCTTGTCACCTGCCCCGTTGTCACTTGCCATGTTGTCACCCGCCACGTTGTCACCCGCCACGTTGTCACCCGTCCCCTTGTTGTCACCCATCCCGTTGTCACCCGCCCCGTTGTCTCCTGTCCCCTTGGCCCCCATCCTGTTGTCACCCGCCCCCTTGTCACCCACCCCCTTGTCACCCGTCCCCTTGTCACCCACCACGTTGTCACCCGCCACGTTGTCACCCGCCCCATTGTCCCCCACCCCCTTTTCACCTGCCCCCTTGTCACCCGCCCCCTTGTCACCTGTCCCGTTGCCACCCGCCACATTGTCACCTGCCCTGTTGTCACCCGTCCCCTTGTCACCTGCCACGTTGTCACCCGTCCCCTTGTCACCTGTCCCGTTGCCACCCGTCCCCATTGTCACCCGTCCCGTTGCCACCCGTCCCCTTGTCACCTGTCCCGTTGCCACCCGCCGCATTGTCACCTGCCCTGTTGTCACCCGTCCCCTTGTCACCCACCCCCTTGTCACCCGCCCCATTGTCACCCGTCCCCTTGTCACCCGTCCTGTTGCCACCCGTCCCCCTGTCACCTGCCCCGTTGTCACCCGCCACGTTGTCACCCGTCCCCTTTTCGTCACCCATCCCATTGTCACTCGTCCCCTTGTCCCCTGTCCCATTGCCGCCCAACCCTTTGTCCCCCGTCCCCTTGTCACCCGCCCTGTTGTCACGTGCCCCCTTGTCACCCCCGCCTTGTCACCCGCCCCCTTGTCACCCACCTGTCCCCAGCACGCGGCGGCGTGGAGCGGCTGCCACCCATCGCGGTCCTGCGCGGTGACACTGGCCCGGTGCTCCAGCAGCAGCTCGGCAGCCTCAACGTAACCATTGGCCGCCGCGATGTGGAGCTGCCAGGTGGGGACAAAGAGGTGACAGGGCTGGGGACAGCTCGGGGAGGGGAACAAACCATTTGGGTGTCCCCCGGGAGGTCTGGGTGCCCTCAAGGGTTATGGGTGACCCACAGGCCATTTGGGTGCCCCCAGGGGGTGTTTAGGTGCCCCCAAGCATTTGGGTGCCCCCTGGGCCATTTGGGTGCCCCCAAGGGTGTGTGGGTGACCCCCAGGCCATTTGGGTGCTTCCAGAGGCGGGGGGTTGGGTGCCCCTGACCATTTGGGTGCCCCCCTGGGCCATTTGGGTGCCCCATGGGGGTGTGGGTGGCCCCAAGCATTTCGGTGCCTCCCAGGCCATTTGGGTGCCCCCAGGGGGTGTTTAGGTGCCCCCTGGGCCATTTGGGTGCCCCCAAGGGTGTGTGGGTGACCCCCAGGCCATTTGGGTGCTGCCAGAGTGGGGGGGTTGGGTGCCCCTGACCATTTGGGTGCCCCCCTGGGCCATTTGGGTGCCCCCAGGGGGGAATTGATGCCCTCAGAGGTGTCTGGGTGCCCCCCTGGCCATTTGGATGCCCCCATGGGGGTGTGGGTGGCCCCGAGCATTTGGGTGCCTCCCAGGCCATTTGGGTGCCCCCATGGGGTGTTTAGGTGCCCCCAAGCATTTGGGTGCCCCCCAGGCCATTTGGGTGCTGCCAGGGGGGTTTAGGTGGCCCCTGGGGGTTGTGGGTGCCCCCCAGGACTTTTGGGTGCCCCCAAAGGGTGTTTAGGTGCCCCCAAGCATTTGGGTGCTCCCAGGCCATTTGGGTGCCCCCAGGGGGTGTTTAGGTGCCCCCAAGCATTTGAGTGCCCCCTGGGCCATTTAGGTGCCCCCAGGGGTGTGTGGGTGATCCCCAGGTCATTTGGGTGCTGCCAGGGGGGTTTAGGTGGCCCCTGGGGACTGTGGGTGCCCCCGGGGGTGTGTTTGACGCCCCCAGGGTGGGTTTGGGTGCTGGGGGGCCACCCATGGGTTCTCACATCACCTTACAGCACCGGCACTTCTCAGCCGGTGCCGTCACCCGGAGCAGGTTGGGGGGTCCCATTGTCACCCCCAAGGGTTCCATGTTCCCCATGTTCACCGGGCGGGGGCTGCAGTTTGGCTGTTTAAGGTCACCCCCCGCCCCCCGTTGTCACCGTATGGAGGTCCCCACCCCCCGGTGTCCCCGTGTCCTACCAAGGTGGCGCCGTGTCCCCGCGGCGCGTCCAGGTCGCCCCCCGCCCGCAGCAGGCGCCGGATCTCCCGCAGCATCTCGCGCTCCGTGGCACCGCGGGCGGCCTCGATCTTCTCCTGCGTGATCCCTGCGGGGACAGCGGGGACAACGGGACACGCGGTGACAAACGGGATGCCGAGGTGACACAGGGGACATCGCGGTGACAAACGGGACACCGAGGTGACACAGGAGACGTCAGGGTGACAATGGGGACATCGGGGTGACAAAGGGGACACCGAGGTGACACAGGGGACATCGAGGTGACAAAGGGGACACAGAGATGACAAAGAGAACATTGAGGTGACAAAGGGGACACCGAGGTGACAAACGGGACATGGAGGTGACAAAAGGGAAATGGAGGTGACAAAGGGGACACCAAGGTGACAAAGGGGACACCAGGGTGACAAAAGGGACACAGAGGCAACAAAGGGGACACCAAGGTGACAAAGGGGACATCGAGGTGACACAGGGGACATCAGGGTGACAAAGGGGACACCGAGGTGACAATGGGGACATCGAGGTGACCAAGAAGACATGGAGGTGACAAAGGGAACATCGAGGTGACAAATGGGACATGGAGGTGACAAAGGGGACATCGAGGTGACAATGGGGACACTGAGGTGACAAAGGGGACACCAAGGTGACAATGGGGACATCGAGGTGACAAAGGGGACACCGAGGTGACAAAGGGGACATTGAGGTGACAAAGGGAGCATTGAGGTGACAAAAGGGACACCAAGGTGATGAACGGGACATGGAGGTGACAAAGGGGACACTGAGGTGACAAAGGGGACACCAGGGTGACAAAGGGGACATGGAGGTGACAAAGGGGACACCGAGGTGACAATGGGGACATAGAAGTTACAAACAGGACACCAGGGTGACAAACGGGCCACCAGGGTGACAATGGGGACACCGAGGTGACAATGGGGACATGGAGGTGAAAATGGGGACACCAGGGTGACAAACAGGACACCAGGGTGACAAACTGGACATCGAGGTGACAAAAGGAAACATCAAGGTGACAAAGGGGACACCGAGGTGACAAAAGGGAACACTGAGGTGACAAAGGGGACACTAGGGTGACAAATGGGACACAGAGGTGACAAGGGGGACACTGAGGTGACAAAGGGGACATGGAGGTGACAAAGGGGACACCGAGGTGACAAAGGGGACACCGAGGTGAATATGAGGACTTCGAGGTGACACAGGGGACACCAGGGTGACAAAAGGGACAGCGAGGTGACAAAGGGGACACCAGGGTGACAATGGGGACATCAAGGTGACAAAGGGGACACAGAGATGACAAAGAGAACATTGAGGCGACAAAGGGAGCATTGAGGTGACAAAGGGAGCATTGAGGTGACAAAGGGGACACCAGGGTGACAAAGGGGACATGGAGGTGACAAAAGGGACATGGAGGTGACAAACGGGACACCGAGGTGACAAAGGGGACACCAGGGGGACAAAGGGGACACCAGGGGGACAAAGGGGACATCAAGGTGACAAGGGGAACACTGAGGTGACAAAGGGGACATCAAGGTGACAAAGGGGACACCCAGGTGACAAAAGGGAACATTGAGGTGACAAAGGGGACATAGGGGATGTGCTTGACCCCCCAACAACCAAACCAGAGCAGTGTCCTATATAGTGTCCCCAAGGAGCCCAATAGTGTCCCCAATGTCCCCAATATTGTCCCAAAGTGTCCCCCGTAGTGTCCTTGGTGTCCCCAGTGTCCCAATTCTTGCTCCCTGCTGTCCCCAGTGTCCCAAATAGTGTCCCCAAGTGTCCCTTATAGTGTCCCGGGTGTCCCCAATGTCCCAAATCTTGCTCCATAGTGTCCCCAATATTGTGCCTAAGTGTCCCCAAAAGTGTCCTTGGTGTCCCCAATGTCCCACGGGGATGGTTTTATTAACGGGTCAGTGGATGAGCCCAATTTAAGTTTAATATTAATCATTTAGTGTAATAAACGTACAGTAAATGTAACGAGTCACTGGGGCTGGGAGGGGGGCTCGGGACCCTGGGGGGCCACTGTGTCTATGGGGGGTTCTTGGGTCCCTGGGGGGTCACTGTGTCTATGGGGGGTTCTTGGGTCCCTGGGGGGGTCACTGGGTTGGGGGGTGGTTCTTGGGTCCCTTGGGGGGTCACTGTGTCTATGGGGGATTCTTGGGTCCTGGGGGGTCACTGTGTCTATGGCGGGTTCTTGGGTCCCTGGGGGGGGTCACTGTGTCTATGGGGGATTCTTGGGTCCTGGGGTGTCAGTGGGTCTGTGGGGGGTTCTTGGGTCCCTGGGGGGTCACTGGGTCTGGGGGGGTTCTTGGGTCCCCGGGGGGGTCACTGGGTCTGTGGGGGGTTCTTGGGTCCCCTGGGGGGTCACTGGGTCTGTGGGGGGTTCTTGGGTCCCTGGGGGGGGTCACTGTGTCTATGGGGGATTCTTGGGTCCTGGGGCGTCAGTGGGTCTGGGGGGGTTCTTGGGTCCCTGGGGGTGTCACTGGGTCTGTGGGGGGTTCTTGGGTCCCTGGGGGGGTCACTGGGTCTGGGGAGGGTTCTTGGGGCCCTTGGGGGGTCACTGTGTCTATGGGGGGTTCTTGGGTCCCTGAGGGGGTCACTGGATCTGTGGGGGGTTCTTGGGTCCCTTGGGGGGGTCACTGTGTCTATGGGAGGTTCTTGGGTCCTGGGGGGTCACTGTGTCTATGGGGGGTTCTTGGGTCCCTGGGGGGGGTCACTGTGTCTATGGGGGATTCTTGGGTCCTGGGGCGTCAGTGGGTCTGGGGGGGTTCTTGGGTCCCTGGGGGTGTCACTGGGTCTATGGGGGGTTCTTGGGTCCCTGGGGGGGTCACTGGGTCTGTGGGGGGTTCTTGGGTCCCTGAGGGGGTCACTGGGTCTGGGGGGGGTTCTTGAGTCCCTGGGGGGGGTCACTGGATCTGTGGGGGGTTCTTGGGTCCCTTGGGGGGGTCACTGTGTCTATGGGGGGTTCTTGGGTCCCTGGGGGGTCACTGGGTCTGGGGGGGTTCTTGGGGCCCTGGGGGAACGTGGAGCCCGGGACGAACGGTTATCGGGGAGAGAAGAATCCTCAAAGTTTGATTTTGTGAATGGGTTCAGGCCTCCCCTCAAAGTTTTGCTTTAGAACTTTAAAATACAGAGTGTGGAGTGAACAATTATCAGGTAAAGAAGAATCCTGAACGGGTTATAAAGGAGGGAACACCTCAAAGTTTGTTATTGTGAACAGGTTCAGGCCTCCCCTCAAAAGTTCTGCTTTAGAACTTTAAAATACAGAGTCCAGAGTCCTAAATACAGAGTGTGGAGCGATTATCAGGGTGAGAAGAATCCTGAAAGTTTGTATTTTAAAGTTCCAAAGTAAAACTTGTAGGGGAGGCCTGAACCTGTTCACAAAATCAGAGTCCGGAGCAAACGGTTATTGGGGAGAGAAGAATCCTGAACGGGTCATAATGGAGGGAACACCTCAAAGTTTGATTGTGTGAACAGGCACAGGCCTCCCCTCAAAGTTTTCCTTGGGGGCTCTAAATACAGAGTGTGGAGTGAATATTTATTAGGGTGAATAGAATCCTGAACAGGTTATAAAGGAGGGAACAGCTCAAAGTTTGATTTTGTGAATGGGTTCAGGCCTCCCCTCAAAGTTTTGCTTTGGAACTTTAAATTACAGAGCCCAAAGTCAATGGTTATTGGGGAGAGAAGAATCCTGAATGGGTTATAAAGGAGGGAACAGCTCAAAGTTTGATTTTGTGAATGGGTTCAGGCCTCCCCTCAAAGTTTTGATTTAGAACTTTAAAATACAGAGCCCAAAGTCAATGGTTATTGGGGAGAGAAGAATCCTGAACGGATTATAAAGGAGGGAACACCCGAAAGTTTGATTGTGTGAATGGGTTCAGGTCTCCCCTCGAAGTTCTGCTTTGGAACTTTAAATTACAGAGTCCAAAGTGAACGGTTATTGGGGAGAGAAGAATCCTGAACGGGTTATAAAGGAGGGAACACCTCAAAGTTTGATTGTGTGAACAGGCACAGGCCTCCCCTCAAAGTTTTGATTTAGAACTTTAAAATACAGAGCCCAAAGTCAATGGTTATTGGGGAGAGAAGAATCCTGAACGGGTTATAAAGGAGGGAACACCCAAAAGTTTGATTTTGTGAATGGGTTCACGTCTCCCCTCGAAGTTTTGATTTAGAACTTTAAAATACAGAGTGTGGAGTGAACGGTTATTGGGGAGAGAAGAATTCTGAATGGGTTATAAATAAGGGAACATCTCAAAGTTTGATTTTGTGAACGGGTTCAGGCCTCCCCTCAAAGTTCTGCTTTGGAACTTTAAAATACAAAGTGTGGAGTTCTAAATACAGTGTGGAGCGATTATCAGGGTGAGAAGAATCCTGAACAGGTTATAAAGGAGGGAACACCCGAAACATTGATTTTGTGAATGGGTTCAGGCCTCCTCTCAAAGTTTTGATTTAGAACTTTAAAATACAGACCCCAAAGTCAATGGTTATTGGGGAGAGAAGAATCCTGAACGGGTTATAAAGGAGGGAACACCTCAAAGTTTGATTTTGTGAGCGGGCACAGGCCTCCCCTCAAAGTTCTGCTTTGGAACTTTAAATTACAGACTCTGATGTTCTAAATACAGAATGTGGAGCAGTTATCAGGGAGAGAAGAACCCTGAAAGGTTGATTTTGTGAACAGGTTCAGCCCTCCCCTCAAAGTGCTGCTTTATGACTTCAAAATACAGAATCAGAAGTGAACGGTTATTGGGGAGAGAAGAATCCTGAGCGGGTTATAAAGGAGGGAACAGCTCAAAGTTTGATTTTGTGAATGGGTTCAGGCCTCCCCTCGAAGTTCTGCTTCGGAACTTTAAAATACAGAGTCCAGAGTCCTAAATACAGAGTCTGGAGCGATTATCAGGGTGAGAAGAATCCTGAACGGGTTATAAAGGAGGGAACAGCTCAAAGTTTGATTGTGTGAATGGGTTCAGGCCTCCCCTCAAAGTTCTGCTTTAGAACTTTAAAATACAGAGGGTGGAGTGAACAATTATCAGGTAAAGAAGAATCCTGAACGGGTTATAAAGGAGGGAACACCTCAAAGTTTGTTATTGTGAACAGGTTCAGGCCTCCCCTCAAAGTTCTGCTTCGGAACTTTAAAATACAGAGTCCAGAGTCAATGGTTATTGGGGAGAGAAGAATCCTGAACGGGTTATAAAGGAGGGAACACCTCAAAGTTTGATTTTGTGAACGGGTTCAGGCCTCCCCTCAAAGTTCTGCTTTGGAACTTTAAAATACAGAGTGTGGAGTTCTAAATACAGTGTGGAGCGATTATCAGGGTGAGAAGAATCCTGAACAGGTTATAAAGGAAGAAACACCCGATACATTGATTTTGTGAATGGGTTCAGGCCTCCTCTCAAAGTTCTGCTTTAGAACTTTAAAATACAGAGTCTGAAGTGAACAGGTTTTGGGGAGAGAAGAATCCTGAACGGGTTATAAAGGAGGGAACACCCGAAACTTTGATTTTGTGAACGGGTTCAGGTCTCCCCTCAAAGTTCTGCTTTACAACTTTAAAATACAGAGTGTGGGGTGAACGGTTATTGGGGAGAGAAGAATCCTGAACGGGTCATAAAGGAGGGAACACCTCAAACTTTGATTTTGTGAATGGGTTCAGGCCTCCCCTCGAAGTTTTGATTTAGAACTTTAAAATACAGAGCCCAAAGTCAATGGTTATTGGGGAGAGAAGAATCCTGAACGGGTTATAAAGGAGGGAACACCTCAAAGTTTGATTTTGTGAACGGGTTCAGGCCTCCCCTCAAGGTTTTGCTTTGGAATTTTAAAATACAGAGTCCAGAGTCAATGGTTATTGGGGAGAGAAGAATCCTGAACGGGTTATAAAGGAGGGAACACCCGAAAGTTTGATTTTGTGAATGGGTTCAGGCCTCCCCTCGAAGTTCTGCTTCGGAACTTTAAAATACAGAGTCCAGAGTCCTAAATACAGAGTGTGGAGCGATTATCAGGGTGAGAAGAATCCTGAACGGGTTATAAAGGAGGGAACAGCTCAAAGTTTGATTTTGTTCAGGCCTCCCCTCAAAGTTCTGCTTTGGAACTTAAAAATACAGAGTCCAAAGTGAATGGTTATTGGGGAAAGAAGAATCCTGGACGGGTTATAATGGAGGGAACACCTGAAACTTTGATTTTGTGAATGGGTTCAGGTCTCCCCTCGGAGTTTTCCTTGGGAGCTTTAAAATACAGAGTGTGGAGCGAACTTATCGGGAGGGAAGGACCCGCGGTCCCAGCTCGGCCGCCTCCGCTGGCGGGTCCCCCCACGTTAAGTGACAAACCCGCCACCCGACCCCGTGAACGCGCGTTTGTCCCCGAGCGATGGGGACATGGCGGAGCACACGGCCCCGCCCGCGGCGCTCACCCTGCTCCGCCATGGCCGTCTCGATGCAGTCCAGCGTCTCCTCGTCCTCGCACAGGTCGTAGGGCATGTTGCCGTCCGAGTTGACGGCCAGGAGGTCGGCGCCGCTGTTTCGGTGACAGGAACGAGCGTCACAACGCCGCGGCCCCGACCTCCATGTGTCCCCACTGCCGCCGTGTCCCCAAATCTGCCGTGTCGCCAACGCCACCGCGTCCCCAACCCCGGTGTGTCCCCAATGCCGCCATGTCCCCAATGCCGCCATGTCCCCAGCGCTGCCGTGTCGCCAACGCCACCGCGTCCCCGACCCCGGTGTGTCCCCAATGCCACCATGTCCCCAACACCGCCGTGTGGCCAACGCCACCGCGTCCCCGGCCCCGGTGTGTCCCCAATGCCGCCGTGTCCCCAACGTCACTGCATCCCCGACCCCGGTGTGTCCCCAATGCCGCCATGTCCCCAACGCTGCTGTGTCCCCAACGCTGCCGTGTCCCCAATGCTGCCGTGCCCCCAATGCCACCGTGTCCCCAACCCTGGCGCGTCCCCACCGCCGCCGTGTCACCAATGACGCCGTGTCCCAGACCCCAGCGCGTCCCCAGGGCCGCTGTTTCCCCAACACCGCCATGTCCCCACCACCGCCATGTCCCCACCGCTGCCATGTCCCCACCGCCACCATGTCCCCAGCCCCGCCGTGTCCCCAGCCCCGCCGTGTCCCCAGCACCACCATGTCCCCACCGCCACCATGTCCTCAGCACCACCATGTCCCTGACCCCAGCGCCACTGTGTCCCTGTCCCCAGCACATCCCCAATGCCGCCATGTCCCCAACACCACCGTGTCCCCACCGGCACCGCGTCCCCGACCCCGGCGCGTCCCCAACACTGCCGTGTCCCCACCGGCGCTGTGTCCCCAGCGCTGCCATGTCCCTGTCCCCAGCGCATCCCCAACGCCACTGTGTCCCCAACACCGCTGTGTCCCAGATCCTGGTGTGTCCCCAATGTCGCCGTGTTCCCGACCCCGGCACGTCCCCAATGCCACTGTGTCCCTAACACCACCGTGTCCCCAAAACCGCTGTGTCCCCAACGCCGCCATGTCCCCAACACCACCATGTCCCCAGCGCCGCCGTGTTCCTAAAACAGCTGTGTCCTACCGCCGCCGCGTCCCCAACCCTGGCGCATCCCCAACACCACCGTGTCCCTAATGCCACCATGTCCCCGACCCTCGCACGTCCCCACCGCCGCCGTGTCCCCAACGCCACCATGTCCCCGACCCTGGCACATCCCCAACACCACCGTGTCCCTAACGCCACTGTGTCCCCAACCCTGGCACGTCCCCAACGCCGCCACGTCCCTAACGCCGCTGTGTCCCCAACGCTGCCGTGTCCCCAATGCTGCCGTGTCCCCAACACCACCATGTCCCTAAAACAGCTGTCTCCTACCGCCGTTGTGTCCCCAACCCTGGTGCATCCCCACCGCCACCGTGTCCCTAACGCCACCATGTCCCCGACCCCGGCGTGTCCCCAACGCCAGCGTGTCCCCAATGCCACCATATCCCCGACCCCGGTGTGTCCCCAATGCCACCATGTCCCCGACCCCGGCGTGTCCCCAACGCCACCGTGTCCCAAACACCGCTGTGTCCCCGACCCTGGCGCATCCCCAACGCCACCGTGTCCCCACCAGCACTGTGTCCCCAGCACCACCCTGTCCCCGACCCCAGCGCATCCTCAATGTCGCCGTGTCCCCAATGATGCCCTGTCCCCAACCCTGGCGTGTCCCCAACACCGCCATGTCCCCAACGCCTCCGTGTCCCCAACCCTGGCGCGTCCCCAACCCCGGCGTGTCCCCAACGCCGCCGTGTCTCCAACGCCGCCGTGTCCCTGACCCCAACGCGTCCCCAACGCCGCCGTGTCCCCATTGCTGCCCCGTCCCCAACCCTGGCATGTCCCCAACACCGCCGCGTCCCCAACCCTGGCACGTCCCCAACCCCGACGTGTCCCCAACACCGCCGTGTCTTCAACGCTGCCGTGTCCCTGACCCCAGCGCGTCCCCAATGTCGTCATGTCCCCAACACCGCTGTGTCCCTGATCCTGGTGTGTCCCCAACGCCGCCGTGTCCCCAGCACCGCCATGGCCCCAGCGCCACCATGTTCCCAACACCACCATGTCCCCAGAGCCGCCGTGTCCCTAAAACAGCTGTGTCCTACCGCCGCTGTGTCCCCAACCCTGCCATGTCCCCAACGTCACCACGTCCCCAATGCCGCCGTGTCTCCAAGGTCACCGTGTCCCCAACGCTGCCATGTCCTCAACCCTGGTGCGTCCCCCACGCCGCCGTGTCCCCAACACCGCCGTGTCCCCGACCCCAGCGCGTCCCCCACGCTGCCGTGTCCCCAACACCGCCATGTCCCCAGCGCCACCATGTCCCCAACACCACTGTGTCCCCGACCCCAGCGCGTCCCCAACGCTGCCATGTCCCTGACTCCGGCGCGTCCCCACCAGCACTGTGTCCCCAGCACCGCCCTGTCCCCAACCCCGGCGCGTCCCTAATGCCACCACATCCCCAACACCACTGCATCCCGGACCCCGGCACGTCCCCAGCGCTGCCATGTCCCCAACGCTGCTGCGTCCCGGACCCTGGTGTGTCCCCACTGCCACCGTGTCCCCAACGCCACCGTGTCCCCAACGCCACCGTGTCCCCAACCCTGGCGCGTCCCCAACGCCCACGTGTCCCCAACACCACCATGTCTCCAATGCCGCCGTCTCCCCGACCCTGGCGCGTCCCCAACGTCGCCACGTCCCTAACGCCGCCGTGTCCCCACGCTGCCGTGTCCCCAATGCTGCCGTGTCCCCAATGCTGCCGTGTCCCCAGCGCCACCATTTCCCTAAAACAGCTGTGTCCCCACCGCCGCTGTGTCCCCAACCCGCAGCCATGTCCCCAACGCTGCCATGTCCCCAATGCCGCCACATCCCCAGCGCCGCTGCGTCCCCAACCCTGGTGTGTCCCCACCGCCACCATGTCCCCAACACCACCGTGTCCCCACCGCCGCGGCGGTGTTACCGTTGGATGAGCTGCTGGACCAGGCGGAGGTGGCCGCAGGTGGCGGCGGCGTGGAGCGGCGTCCAGAGCTCGCTGTCCCGCGCGTTGACGTCGGCGCCGGCGTCCAGCAGCGTCGTCACCACGTCCCCGAAGTCGTCGATGCAGCACTGCGAGGGGGGGACAGAAACCGGGGTGGATTTGGGCACCGCGGAGCTGTCACCGCGTGTCCCCAACGAGTCACAAGGATGTTGACGCTTCACCCCGGTGTCACCAAACCGAGTCATGGAGCGGCGCCGCCGTACCTGGTGCAGCGCGGTGAGACCGTCCTCGTTGCAGAGATCGGGGCTGACGCCGCTTGCCAGGAACTGCCGGACTGTGGACAATTAAAGAAACACCAAAAATGAATGATTTGAAGGATTTTAAGTGGGATCTGCGGGCTGTGCTGGCAGCATCCCGGTGGCGCCGCCACTTTGACCAGGACTTTGGAACCGGCGCAGCGGGACTTTAAACCATCCCAGGTGGGGCCACCATGTGTTGGATTGACCGACATCACCACGCCAAATTTTTGAGGATTTGAGCGGCGAAATTGGGGTTTACATCCCAAAATAATAGGATTTGGGGGTCGGCGGTTCCTTTGGTGTCACCTTCCTCGGCGTCGCGCCGGGCGGCCGCCTCCAGCAGCCGGACGCTGTCGGGAAACGTCACCATCCTGGTGTGGCCGCCGCTCTTCCTCCTCTTCCTCCTCCTCTCGGCTCCCGCCGGCGGCTCCTTCTCCAGCTGAGCCCATTTCTTCAGCTGCTGGGCCCGGCGTTTTTGGGCGTGTTTGAGGCGCTCGGGGGTGCTGAGCCGCGCCACCGCCGCCATCTCGGCCAGCAGCTCCGCGTGCTCGGCCATGGCGCCGCGCCGGAGCCCACGGCCGCGGGAACGGGGTGCGGAGCCGCCGGCGTCCCCACAACCATCACCCCGCGCCAGGCGATCCGGCTCAACCCCGGGTGGTGCCGCTTCCCCGCGGCGTCACCGCCGGTGTCGCCGATCGGCGCTTCGGGATCATGTCCCGCGCTCCGTGTCGCCCGTTCTTAGCACCCAAAGGCGCCGGAGGGTGCTGAGTTCACCGGCGTCGTGCGATGGAGACGGTGTTTGCCGCTTGATTAACTTCAGCTCGACCACCATTCGCTCGTTCGGCGTCGCCGGCGCGTCGGGACGAAGCTCCTGCGGCAAAACCAAGGGGGGAAACATTGAAAACGGTTCAAAAGCAGTGAGAGGCTCAACCAACTCAGCGCCGGTTCGGCCGTTTCTGCTCCTTAAGCCGGGATTAACCCACAAAACCGAACGGCGGGGAAATTCCGTCAGGGGTTACCGGGGTGGAAACGGAGCGGTGAGAGGGGGGAGACGCTGAAATCTGTGCCGGATCGGGGTGTTTTGGTAGCGGCGAAACCGGGCGCGCCCGACGCCGGCGTCGCCCGCCGGGCAGGGCGGGAACGGGCGGATTCCGGCAGAGCCGGCAGCACCGGCAACCGGTTCCTTCCCTCCCACCGGCGCTTTCACCGGAGCAAAGTCCGCCAGCAAAATCATCCCATAGAAACACTATTAAAAACTCCTGGAGGTTTAATCCGGGCTTAAATCCACCCGGAATTGGCGCCCGGGATTGCGCCGGTTCACCGAATCCACCCCAAAATCGACCCCCCGAAAATGGGTAAATCCCGGCGCTCGTCGCTTCGTTAATTAACGAGCAGCGGCCATTACACTTTCAAATTTGTTTCCACCTGCATAAGGGTTGAATAATTGATAGGCGAGCGTTTCCGTGACGGGGGGGACGGTGCCGGGACGCCCCCGTGTCCCCAAAGCCCGCGGGGTGTCCCCAAGGGACCCCCATGGTCACACACCTGGGGGGCACCCAAGGGGATGGGAAAGGGACACAAGGAAGGGGGGGTTGACCCCAGGGGACACAGGAGGGGACACCCATGTCCCCAAGGCTTAACGGGGGTCAGTCCTGAGGGGACACTCAGGTCCCCAAGGGACACTTGAGGGGACCCCAGGTCACCAAGCCCTGGGAGGGACCTTGTCCATTAGGGACCCCCATGTCACCAGGCCCAGGGGGGTGTGTCCCCAAGGGACCCCCATGTCCCCACACTTGGGGGGTCTGTCTCTAAGGGACACTTGAGGGGACCCCCATGTCCCCAAGCCCTGGGGAGTTTGTCCCCAGGGTCACCCCAGAGGGGACCCCCATGTCCCCAAGCCCCAGTGAGTTCTGTCCCCAAGGGACACTTGAGGGGACCCCCATGTCCCCAAGCGCCGGGGACATTTGTCCCCAAGGGTCACCCCAGAGGGGACCCCACGTCCCCAACCAAGCCCTAGTGAGTTCTGTCCCCAAGGGTCACCCCAGAGGGGACCCCCATGTCCCCAAGCCCTGGGGGGTTTGTCCCCATGAGGCTCCCAAGGGGACCCCCGTGTCCCCAAGCCCCAGTGAGTTCTGTCCCCAAGGGACACTTGTGGGGACCCCCATGTCCCCAAGCCCTGGGGAAGTTTGTCCCAAGGGTCACCCCAGAGGGGACCCCCATGTCCCCAAGCCCTAGTGAGTTCTGTCCCCAAGGGTCACCCCAGAGGGGACCCCACGTCCCCAAGCCCTGGGGGAGTTGTCCCCAAGGGTCACCCCAGAGGGGACCCCCATGTCCCCAAGCCCTGGGGGGTTTGTCCCCAGGGTCACCCCAGAGGGGACCCCCATGTCCCCAAGCCCTGGGGGGTTTGTCCCCAAGAGGCTCCCAAGGGGACCCCCATGTCCCCAAGCCCCAGTGGGTTTGTCCCCATGGGTCAACCCAGAGGGGACCCCACGTCCCCAAGCCCTAGTGAGTTCTGTCCCCAAGAGGCTCCCAAGGGGACCCCCATGTCCCCAAGCCCTGGGGGGTTTGTCCCCAGGGTCACTCCAGAGGGGACCCCCATGTCCCCAAGCCCCAGTGAGTTCTGTCCCCAAGGGACACTTGAGGGGACCCCCATGTCCCCAAGCCCTGGGGGCAACCTTGTCCCCAAGGGACCCCAAGGGGACCCCTATGTCTCCAAGACTCAAGGGCCATCGGTGCTGAGGGGACACCTGGGGGGACCCCACGTCCCCATCCCCGGGGGGTCTGTCCCCACGTGACCCCCACGTCCCCATCCCCCAGGGGACCCCCCGGTGCCCCCAACCCCCGCCTTGTCCCCAAGCGCCGCCCCCGCCCGGCTGGGGCTGTCCGGGGGGCCCCCCCGCCCCGGCTCCTGTCCCCAGGGGTCCCCCCCACCCCCGGGGCAGCCCCCCCGCGGTCCCCGCCCCCCCGTGTCGCCGCTGTCCCCCCGTCCCGTCCCGCCCGTACCTGCCGGCGCCGGGGCCGCGGCCCTGCCCGAAGCGCTGCCGCTCCCGGGGGCGGGGCCGCGCCGCACAGCGCCATGGCAACCGGCCACGCTTCCGGGGACGCCGGAAGTGGGCGGGACTTCGGGCAGGAAGGGGGACGTGACCACTCCCAAGGTGGCGGTGGGCGGCCACTCCCAAGATGGCGGCGGGAGGGGGATGAACTCCCAAGATGGCGGCGGGAGGGGGGATGCGGCCACTCCCGAGATGGCGGCGGGAGGGGGGATGCGGCCACTCCCGAGATGGCGGCGGGAGGAGGACGCGGCCACTCCCGAGATGGCGGCGGGAGGAGGACGCGGCCACTCCCGAGATGGCGGCGGGAGGGGGGATGCGGCCACTCCCGAGATGGCGGCGGGAGGAGGACGCGGCCACTCCCGAGATGGCGGCGGGAGGAGGACGCGGCCACTCCCGAGATGGCGGCGGGAGGAGGACGCGGCCACTCTCGAGATGGCGGCGGGAGGGGGATGCGGCCACTCCCGAGATGGCGGCGGGGGGGGGGGGGGGGGGGGGGGGGGGCGCCACTCCCAAGATGGCGGCGGGAGGGGGAAGCGGCCACTCCCAAGATGGCGGCGGGAGGGGCGGGGTGAGGCGGCGGCGCCCCCTGGCGGGAGGAGGAAGCGGCCACTCCTGACCCCACCCCTGCCCTGTGTCCCCAATCCCTGGCCCCACCCCCTGTCCTGTGGCCCCACCCCCTGTCCCCTGACCCCACCCCTTGTCCCCAAACCCTGTCCCCAAACCCTGTCCCACCAGTAGCTCCCAGTACCCCCAGTCTGACGCCCCAGTTCAGCCTCACTGGTGCTCCCAGTAACCCCAGTGAACCAACAGCTCCCAGTGTGCCCTGCCCAGTGCTCCCAGTGCTCCCAGTACCCCCACCCAGCCCCTCCCAGTACCCCCACCCAGCCCCTCCCAGTACCCCCACCCAACCCCTCCCAGTACCCCCACCCAGCCCCTCCCAGTACCCCCACCCAGCCCCTCCCAGTGCCCCCACCCAGCCCCTCCCAGTGCCCCCACCCAGCCCCTCCCAGTACCCCCACCCAGCCCCTCCCAGTGCTCCCAGTAACTCCCACCCGGTCCCTCCCAGTGCTCCCAGTAACTCCCACCCGGTCCCTCCCAGTGCTCCCAGTACCCCCACCCAGTCCCTCCCAGTGCTCCCAGTACCCCGAGTACTCCCCACCCAGTGCCTCCCAGTGCCTCCTAGTGCTCCCAGTACCCCCCACCCAGTCCCTCCCAGTACTCCCAGTAACCCTCACCCAGTACACCCAGTAACTTCACCCAGTGCCCCCCCACCCAGTGCCTCCCAGTGCTCCCAGTAACCCCCACCCAGTACCTCCCAGTAACCCCCACCCAGTGCTCCCAGTAACCCCCACCCAGTGCTCCCAGTGCTCCCAGTAACCCCCACCCAGTGCTCCCAGTAACCCCCACCCAGCCCCTCCCAGTGCTCCCAGTACCCCGAGTGCTCCCCACCCAGTGCCTCCCACTGCTCCCAGTACCCCCACCCAGCCCCTCCCAGTGCTCCCAGTACCCCCACCCAGTCCCTCCCAGTGCTCCCAGTACCCCGAGTACTCCCCACCCAGTGCCTCCCAGTCCCTCCCAGTGCTCCCAGTACCCCCCAGTGCTCCCAGTACCCCCCACCCAGTCCCTCCCAGTACTCCCAGTAACCCTCACCCAGTACACCCAGTAACTTCACCCAGTGCCCCCCCACCCAGTGCCTCCCAGTGCTCCCAGTACCCCCCAGTGCTCCCAGTACCCCCACCCAGTACCCCCCAGTGCTCCCAGTAACCCCCACCCAGTACCCCCCAGTGCTCCCAGTAACCCCCACCCAGTACCCCCCAGTGCTCCCAGTAACCCCAACCCAGTGCCTTCCACCCAGTGCCTCCCAGTGCCCCCAGTAACCCTCATCCAGTGCTCCCAGTAACCCCCACCCAGTGCCTCCCAGTATTCCCAGTGCTCCCAGTGCCCCCACATGCGACCCTGCAGCTCAGGACAGTCCAGTTCCCCCAGTATTACCCCTAAGCCTCCCAGTTTCCCCAGTAACCTCCAGCTCATTGCCCCCAGTATCCCCAGTAATCCCCAGTAACCCCCATATACCATTCCCAGTGCCCCCAGTATCTCCAGTAATCCTCCTTACACCCAGCCCAGTAACTCCCAGTTTCCCCAGTAACCCAAATTCCCAGTGCCCCCAGTCTCCCCAGTAGCCCACATACACCATTCCCAGTGCCCCCAGTATCCCAAATAACCCCCAGCCCAGTGCCCTGTATCCACAGCCCAGTGCCTCCCAGTATCCCCCGTATACCCAGCCCAGTGCCCCCAGTATCCCCACTACCCCCAGTTCAGTTTCCCCAGTATTCCCAGTAACCCCAGTTCAGTTTCCCCAGTACCCCCAGTCCAGTGTCCCCAGTTTCCCAGTAACCCCAGTTCAGTTTCCCCAGTATTCCCAGTAACTCCAGTTCAGTGTCCCCAGTAACCCCAGTTCAGTTTCCCCAGTATTCCCAGTAACTCCAGTTCAGTTTCTCCAGTTTCCCCAGTAACCCCAGTTCAGTTTCCCCAGTAACCCCAGTTCAGTTTCCCCAGTAACTCCAGTTCAGTTTTCCCAGTAACCCCAGTTCAGCTTCTCCAGTATTCCCAGTAACCCCAGTTCAGTTTCCCCAGTAACTCCAGCTCAGTTTCCCCAGTAACCCCAGTTCAGTTTCTCCAGTAACTCCAGTTCAGTGTCCCCAGTAACCCCAGTTCAGTGTCCCCAGTAACCCCAGTTCAGTTTCCCCAGTAACTCCAGTTCAGTGTCCCCAGTAACCCCAGTTCAGTTTCCCCAGTATTCCCAGTAACCCCAGTTCAGTTTCTCCAGTTTCCCCAGTAACCCCAGTTCAGTTTCCCCAGTAACCCCAGTTCAGTTTCCCCAGTAACTCCAGTTCAGTTTCCCCAGTACCCCCAGTTCAGTATTCCCAGTAACTCCAGTTCAGTTTCTCCAGTTTCCCCAGTAACCCCAGTTCAGTTTCTCCAGTAACCCCAGTAACTCCAGTTCAGTTTCCCCAGTAACTCCAGTTCAGTTTCCCCAGTAACTCCAGTTCAGTTTCCCCAGTACCCCCAGTTCAGTTTCCCCAGTAACTCCAGTTCAGTTTTCCCAGTAACCCCAGTTCAGCTTCTCCAGTATTCCCAGTAACCCCAGTTCAGCTTCTCCAGTATTCCCAGTAACCCCAGTTCAGTTTCCCCAGTAACTCCAGCTCAGTTTCCCCAGTAACCCCAGTTCAGTTTCTCCAGTTTCCCCAGTAACCCCAGTTCAGTTTCCCCAGTAACCCCAGTTCAGTTTCCCCAGTAACTCCAGTTCAGTTTCCCCAGTAACCCCAGTTCAGTTTCCCCAGTAACCCCAGTTCAGTTTCCCCAGTACCCCCAGTTCAGTTTCCCCAGTAACCCCAGTTCAGTTTCCCCAGTAACTCCAGTTCAGTTTCCCCAGTACCCCCAGTTCAGTATTCCCAGTAACTCCAGTTCAGTTTCTCCAGTTTCCCCAGTAACCCCAGTTCAGTTTCTCCAGTATTCCCAGTAACTCCAGTTCAGTTTCCCCAGTAACTCCAGTTCAGTTTCCCCAGTAACTCCAGTTCAGTTTCCCCAGTAACCCCAGTTCAGTTTCTCCAGTATTCCCAGTAACTCCAGTTCAGTTTCCCCAGTACCCCCAGTTCAGTTTCTCCAGTATTCCCAGTAACTCCAGTTCAGTTTCCCCAGTAACTCCAGTTCAGTTTCCCCAGTAACCCCAGTTCAGTTTCCCCAGTAACTCCAGTTCAGTTTCCCCAGTACCCCCAGTTCAGTATTCCCAGTAACTCCAGTTCAGTTTCTCCAGTTTCCCCAGTAACCCCAGTTCAGTTTCCCCAGTATTCCCAGTAACCCCAGTTCAGTTTCCCCAGTATTCCCAGTACCCCCAGTTCAGTTTCCCCAGTAACTCCAGTTCAGCTTCCCCAGTAACCCCAGTTCAGTTTCTCCAGTATTCCCAGTTCAGTTTCCCCAGTATTCCCAGTAACTCCAGTTCAGTTTCCCCAGTATTCCCAGTAACCCCAGTTCAGCTTCCCCAGTAACCCCAGTTCAGTTTCCCCAGTATTCCCAGTAACCCCAGTTCAGTTTCTCCAGTAACCCCAGTTCAGTTTCTCCAGTATTCCCAGTAACCCCAGTTCAGTTTCCCCAGTAACCCCAGTTCAGTATTCCCAGTAACCCCAGTTCAGTTTCCCCAGTTTCCCCAGTAACCCCAGCTCAGTTTCCCCAGCATTCCCAGTACCCCAAGTTCAGTTTCCCCAGTAACCCCAGTTCAGTTTCTCCAGTATTCCCAGTTCAGTTTCCCCAGTATTCCCAGTAACTCCAGTTCAGTTTCCCCAGTATTCCCAGTAACCCCAGTTCAGTTTCCCCAGTAACCCCAGTTCAGTTTCCCCAGTATTTCCAGTAACCCCAGTTCAGTTTCTCCAGTATTCCCAGTCAGTTTCCCCAGTATTCCCAGTAACCCCAGTTCAGCTTCCCCAGTTTCCCCAGTAACCCCAGTTCAGTGTCCCCAGTTTCCCCAGTAACCCCCATACACCAATCCCAGTGCCCCCAGTCCCCCCCAATCACTAATTACCACAGAACTAATTAGCGGGGGGAGCAGAGTTGGGGCTCCCAGTGCTCCCAGTCCCAGGGTCTCCCCAAACTGGGAGGACAGGGGTGACATCCCCCCCCCTCCCCCCCAATTTAAATTAATGCATTAAAAACTAGTCTCTCAAATCGGTTAATTAACAACTGGTTAATTAACGAGCCGGGAGCTCGTTGGCCCTTCTAATTGCACCAAAAAAAAGGTGAAACACCCTCAAATTCTGGTCAGAAAAATGCTCAAATTCGTTTAAAAAGATCAAATTTTGGTTAAATCCCCTTAAATTTAGTTTAAAAACCTCAAATCTTGCTTAAAACTCCTGAAATTGTTTAAAAAACCTCAAGTTTTGGTTGAGAAAAAACCCCAAAGAAACACAAATTTTCGTTCAAAATGCCTCAAATTTCATATTTAAATAACCCCGTGAAATTTGGGGTTGAAACCTTCAAATTTGGGTTAAAAACCCTCAGTTAAAACATTGAATTTTAGTTAAAAAACCCAACAGCTCTTAAATCTGGTTTTAAAAAAACCACTTGAATTTTGGGTTGAAAATCCCCTCAAATTGAGTTAAAAACTGCTCGTTTTGGTTAAAAAAACCTCTCTGACCTACTGACCACCCCCTTCTAATCCACCCCAGGCCCCATTGGCTTCCTGGCGCAAGGTCTCCCATCCAAGTACTGAGCGGGCCCGACCCTGCTTAGCTTCCCAGATCAGGCATTCCCAGGGTGCTATGGCTGTGTATACATATAAGGTCTCCCATCCAAGTACTAACCGGGGCCGACCCTGCTTAGCTTCCCAGACCAGGCATTCCCAGGGTGCTATGGCTGTGTATACATATATAAGGTCTCCCATCCAAGTACTAACCGGGGCCGACCCTGCTTAGCTTCCCAGACCAGGCATTCCCAGGGTGCTATGGCTGTATACATTACATATATATATATGATCCCCAAGTATATCCTGATAGTATTTGAACTTAACCCTTTTTCAAAGGCAGAGCAGAGGGGCAGGAGAACCTCTCTGACCTACTGACCACCCCCTTCTAACCCACCCCAGGTCCCATTGGCTTCCTGGCCACAAGGTCTCCCATCCAAGTACTGAGCGGGCCCGACCCTGCTGAGCTTCCCAGATCACATGAGATCAGGTGTTCTCAGGGTGGTATGGCTGTATATATTATATATGTATTATATGTATGTTCCCCAAGTATATCCTGAGAGTATCTGCTCACCACCCGCTCACCTCACTACACGCTCCTCACTTTTGATTTAAAACCCCTCACATTTGGCTTAAAAAACACTAATTTTTTTGGTTAAGAAAACCCTCAAGTTTTGGTTTAAATCCCTCAAATTTCAGTTTAAAAAATCCTCAAATTTTGGTTAAGAAAAGCCTCAAATTTGGTCCAAAAAATCCAAATATTTTGGTTAAATCCTCAAATCTTAGTTAAAAGACAAAACTCTCAAATCTGCTTTAAATCAACACTGAAATTTTGGGTTAAAACCACCTCAAATGTAGTTAAAACCAGCTCGTTCCTTTGGGTTAAAACCACCTCAGATTTAGTTAAAACCAGCTCGCTACTTTGGGTGTAAAACCCCCTCAAATTTAGTTAAACCAGCTCGTTCCTTTGGGTTAAAAGCCCTCAGATTTAGTTAAAACCAGTTCATTCATTTGGGTTAAAACCACCTCAGATTTAGTTAAAACCAGCTCGTTCCTTTGGGTTAAAACCACCTCAAATTTAGTTAAAACCAGCTCGTTCCTTTGGGTTAAAACCACCTCAAATTTAGTTAAAACCAGCTCGTTACTTTGGGTTAAAACCACCTCAGATTTAGTTAAAACCAGCTCGTTACTTCGGGTGTAAAACCCCCTCAAATTTAGTTAAACCAGCTCGTTCCTTTGGGTTAAAACCACCTCAAATTTAGTTAAAACCAGCTTGTTCCTTTGGGTTCAAACCACCTCAAATTTAGTTAAAACTAGCTCGTTCCTTTGGGTTAAAACCACCTCAGATTTAGTTAAAACCAGCTCGTTCCTTTGGGTTAAAACCCCCTCAGACTTAGTTAAAACCAGCTCGTTCCTTTGGGTTAAAACCACCTCAGATTTAGTTAAAACCAGCTCGTTACTTTGGGTGTAAAACCCCCTCAAATTTAGTTAAACCAATTCGTTCCTTTGGGTTAAAACCACCTCAGATTTAGTTAAAACCAGCTCGTTCCTTTGGGTTAAAACCACCTCAAATTTAGTTAAAACCAGCTCGTTCCTTTGGGTTAAAACCACCTCAGATTTAGTTAAAACCAGCTCGCTACTTTGGGTGTAAAACCCCCTCAAATTTAGTTAAACCAGCTCGTTCCTTTGGGTTAAAAGCCCTCATATTTAGTTAAAACCAGCTCATTCCTTTGGGTTAAAACCACCTCGGATTTAGTTAAAACCAGCTCATTCATTTGGGTTAAAACCACCTCAAATTTAGTTAAAACCAGCTCGTTACTTTGGGTTAAAACCACCTCAGATTTAGTTAAAACCAGCTCGTTCCTTTGGGTTACAACCACCTCAGATTTAGTTAAAACCAGCTCGTTCCTTTGGGTTAAAACCACCTCAGATTTAGTTAAAACCAGCTCATTACTTTGGGCTAGAGCCACCTCAGATTTAGTTAAAACCAGCTCGTTACTTTGGGTTAGAACCACCTCAGATTTAGTTAAAACCAGCTCGTTCCTTTGGGTTACAACCACCTCAGATTTAGTTAAAACCAGCTCGTTCCTTTGGGTTAAAACCACCTCAGATTTAGTTAAAACCAGCTCGTTAGTTTGGGCTAGAGCCACCTCAGATTTAGTTAAAACCAGCTCGTTACTTTGGGTTAGAACCACCTCAGATTTAGTTAAAACCAGCTCGTTCCTTTGGGTTAAAAGCCCTCAGATTTAGTTAAAACCAGTTCATTCATTTGGGTTAAAACCACCTCAGATTTAGTTAAAACCAGCTCGTTCCTTTGGGTTAAAACCACCTCAAATTTAGTTAAAACCAGCTCGTTCCTTTGGGTTAAAACCACCTCAAATTTAGTTAAAACCAGCTCGTTACTTTGGGTTAAAACCACCTCAGATTTAGTTAAAACCAGCTCGTTACTTCGGGTGCAAAACCCCCTCAAATTTAGTTAAACCAGCTCGTTCCTTTGGGTTAAAACCACCTCAAATTTAGTTAAAACCAGCTTGTTCCTTTGGGTTCAAACCACCTCAAATTTAGTTAAAACTAGCTCGTTCCTTTGGGTTAAAACCACCTCAGATTTAGTTAAAACCAGCTCGTTCCTTTGGGTTAAAACCCCCTCAGACTTAGTTAAAACCAGCTCGTTCCTTTGGGTTAAAACCACCTCAGATTTAGTTAAAACCAGCTCGTTACTTTGGGTGTAAAACCCCCTCAAATTTAGTTAAACCAATTCGTTCCTTTGGGTTAAAACCACCTCAGATTTAGTTAAAACCAGCTCGTTCCTTTGGGTTAAAACCACCTCAAATTTAGTTAAAACCAGCTCGTTCCTTTGGGTTAAAACCACCTCAGATTTAGTTAAAACCAGCTCGCTACTTTGGGTGTAAAACCCCCTCAAATTTAGTTAAACCAGCTCGTTCCTTTGGGTTAAAAGCCCTCATATTTAGTTAAAACCAGCTCATTCCTTTGGGTTAAAACCACCTCGGATTTAGTTAAAACCAGCTCATTCATTTGGGTTAAAACCACCTCAAATTTAGTTAAAACCAGCTCGTTACTTTGGGTTAAAACCACCTCAGATTTAGTTAAAACCAGCTCGTTCCTTTGGGTTACAACCACCTCAGATTTAGTTAAAACCAGCTCGTTCCTTTGGGTTAAAACCACCTCAGATTTAGTTAAAACCAGCTCATTACTTTGGGCTAGAGCCACCTCAGATTTAGTTAAAACCAGCTCGTTACTTTGGGTTAGAACCACCTCAGATTTAGTTAAAACCAGCTCGTTCCTTTGGGTTACAACCACCTCAGATTTAGTTAAAACCAGCTCGTTCCTTTGGGTTAAAACCACCTCAGATTTAGTTAAAACCAGCTCGTTACTTTGGGCTAGAGCCACCTCAGATTTAGTTAAAACCAGCTCGTTACTTTGGGTTAGAACCACCTCAGATTTAGTTAAAACCAGCTCGTTCCTTTGGGTTAAAACCACCTCAAATTTTTGTTATGAAAACCCTCAAATTTTGGTTTAAAGACTTTAAAAAAATTGGTTTAAAACCCTCAAATTTTGGTTAAAAAACCCTCTCAAACCTGGTTTTAAAAACCCTCACATTTTTGTTTAAAACCCCTTGAATTTAGTTAAAACCACTCCTTAGTTTTGGTTTAAAACTCCTCAAATATCACATTAAAAAGCCACAAATTTTGGTTAAAGAAACCTCACAAATCCGGTTGTAAAAAACCACCCAAATTTTGGGTTGAAAACCCTCAACTTTAGTTCAAAACAACCCCTCAGGTTTGGTTACAAACCCCTCAAATTTTGCTTAAAAACTCCCAAATTTTGGTTAGAAAAACCCTTAAAATTCCATTTTAAAACCCTCAAATTTTGTTTAAAAAAAATATCAAATTTGGTTTAAAAAAAAACCTCAAAATTTGGGTTAAAAACAAATTTAAATTTAGTTAAAACTGCTCCTCAAATTTAGGTTAAAAAACACTGAAATTTTGGTTAAAACCCCTCAAATTCCAGTTTTAAACCCCCTCACATTTAGTTCAGATCCTGCTCCTCAAACTTGGGGTAAAAACCACTGACATTTTGGGTTTAAACCACTCAAATTTGATTTTAAAACCACGCAAATTCTGGTTTTAAACCACTAAAATTTTGATTTAAAAAACACACTCAGATTTTTATTTTAAAACCACTCAATTTTTGGTTTAAAAACCACTCAAATTTGGATTTAAACCCACTCAAATTTTGGTTTTAAACCACTCAAATTTGGATTTATAAACCTCTCATACTATGATTTTAAACCCACTCAAATTTTGGTTTTAAACCACTCAAATTTGGATTTAAAACCCACTCAAATTATGATTTTAAACCCACTCAAATTTTGGTTTTAAACCACTCAAATTTGGATTTAAAACCGCTCAAATTTTGGTTAAAAAACCCTCAAATTTTTGTTTAAAATACCCTCTCAGATTTAGTTTAAAACCGTGACTCAGATTCTGGTTTTAAAACCCACTCAAATCTTGATTTTTAATAACTCGACAATTTTGGTTTTAAACCACTCAAATTTTGATTTAAAATACACTCAAATTTTGATTTAAACCCACTCAAATTTGGGTTTTAAACCACTCAAATTTTGGTTTAAAAAACACTCAAATTTTGGTTTTAAACCATTCAAATATTGATTTAAACACCACTCAAATTCTGGTTTTAAACCACTCAAATTTTGATTTAAACCCACTCAAATTTTGGTTTTAAACCACTCAAATTTTGGTTAAAAACTCCTCAAATTTTTGTTATGAAACCCTCTCAAATTTAGTTTAAAACCTCGACTCAGATTCTGGTTTAAAAAGTTGTGGTTTTAAAACCCACTCAAATTTAGTTTAAAACCGCGACTCAGATTCTGGTTTAAAAAGTTGTGGTTTTAAAACCCACTCAATTTTTTATTTAAAATACACTCAAATTTGGGTTAAAAAACATTCCAATTTTGGTTAAAAAACCCTCAAATTTTTGTTTAAAATACCCTCTCAGATTTAGTTTAAAACCGCGACTCAGATTCTGGTTTTAAAAATTTTGGTTTTAAAACCCACTCAAATGTTCATTTTTAAAAACTCTCCAATTTTGATTTAAAAACCACTCAAACTTGGGGTTTCAACCCCTCAAATTCTGATTTTAAAAACATTCAAATTTTGATTTAAAAGCCACCCAGTTTTGGTTTAAAAAACACTCAAATTTGGGTTTTAAAACCACTCAAATTCTGATTTAAAAACACATTCAAATTCTGGTTTTAAACCACTCAAGTTCTGATTTAAAACCACTCAAATTCTGGTTTTAAACCACTCACATTTGGATTTTAAAAAACACTCAAATTTGGATTTAAAAACACTCAAATTCTGGTTTAAAACCACTCAAATTTTGATTTAAAACCACTCAAATTTGGGTTTTCAACCACTCGAATTCTGATTTAAAACACACTCAAATTATGGTTAAAAAAACTTTCAAATTTTGGTTTTAAACTGCTCAAGTTTTGATTTAAAAAACACTCAAATTTTGATTTAAAAAACACTCAAATTTTGATTTAAAAACACTCAAATTCTGGTTTTAAACCACTCAGATTTTGATTTAAAAACACTCAAATTCTGGTTTTAAACCACTCAAATTTTGGTTTAAAAAACACTCAAATTTTGATTTTAAAACCAAATTTTGGTTTTAAACCATTCAAATATTGATTTTAAAACCACTCAAATTCTGATGTTAAAACCCCTCAAATTCTGATTTTAAAACACACTCAAATTTGAGTTTAAAAAAAATCCTAATTTTTGTTATAATCCCTCAAATTTTAAAAAACCCTCAAATTTAGTTTAAAACCGCGACTCAGCTTTTGCTTTTAAACTCTCAAATTCCGCTTTTAAAACCACTCCAATTTCACTTCAAAAACTCCCCAATTTTGTTTTAAAAACTCACATTTTAGTTTGAAAACCCACTCAAATTGCAGATCTAACCCTCAAATTTCAGTTCTAACCACTCCAATTCCAATTTTAACCCCTCAAATTTCAGTTTTAACCCTCCAATTTCAGTTTTAAACCCTCAAATTTCAGTTTTAACCCTCAAATCTCAGTTTTAAACCCTCACATTCCAGTTTTAACCCTCAAATTTCAGTTTTAAGCCCTCTAATTCCAGTTTTAACCCTCAAATTTCAGTTTTAAGCCCTCTAATTCCAGTTTTAACCCCTCCAATTCCAGTTTTAAACCCTCAAATCGCAGTCTTAACCCCTCAAATTCCAGTCTTAACGCCTCAAATCTCAGTTTTAACCCCTCAAATTTCAGTTTTAAATCCTCCAATTTCAGATTTAATCCTCAAATTGCAGTTTTAACCCTCAAATTCCAGTTTTAACCCCTCAAATTGCAGTTTTAAACCTCAAATGTCAGTTTTAACCCCTCCACTTTCAGATTTAACCCTCCAATTTCAGTTTTAACCCCTCAAATTCCAGTTTTAACCCCTCCAATTCCAGTTTTAACCCTCCAATTTCAGTTTTAAACCCTCAAATTCCAGTTTTAACCCTCAAATTCCAGTTTTAACCCCTCCAATTGCAGTTTTAAACCTCAAATGTCAGTTTTAACCCCTCCACTTTCAGATTTAACCCTCCAATTTCAGTTTTAACCCCTCAGATCTCAGTTTTAACCCTCAAATTCCAGTTTTAACCCCTCCAATTTCAGATTTAACCTCTCCAATTTCAGATTTAACCCCTCCACTTTCAGATTTAACCCCTCCAATTTCAGATTTAACCCTCCAATTTCAGTTTTAACCCTCCAATTCCAGTTTTAACCCCTCAAATTCCAGTTTTAACCCCTCAAATTCCAGTTTTAAACCTCAAATGTCAGTTTTAACCCCTCCAATTTCAGATTTAACCTTCAAATTCCATTTTTAACCCCTCAAATTTCACATTTAACCCCTCAAATCTCACGTTTAACCCCTCCAATTCCAGTTTTAACCCCTCCAATTCCAGTTTTAACCCCTGAAATCTCAGTTTTATCCACTCCAATTCCAGCTTTAACCCTCAAATTCCAGTTTTAACCCCTCAAATCTCAGTTTTATCCACTCCAATTCCAGTTTTAACCCCTCCAATCTCAGTTTTAACCCCTCCAATTCCATTCTAACCCCTGACATTTTATTAAAACACCCTCAAATTTCGCTCCGAACCCCCAAACCCCCATTTTAATTCACCACCAACCTCAGGCCGCCCCAGAAAACTCTTGGAAAACTCCCATTTCCTTTATTCTCACAGTAAAACCCCCCGAAAGGGCCCGTTTTCCCGCCTTTGGAGCCGCGGGCGCAACGCGGGGGGGGACGCGGGATTTTCCTCCTGGGATTCGGTGCTTTATTCCCAGTTTTTAACGATTTGCGTCTCCGGAAGAGGAAAAACCGCCGGGCGATGGGTTTATTCATTTTATTTGTGCCTCCGAGCCGCCAGTCGATGGTTTTATTGGGTTATTTCTGCCTCCAGAAGTGGAAAATCGGCCAATTTACGGGTGTATTTCTTTCATTTCCGCCTCCCCTCGATGGTTTTATTAATTCTATTTTTCCCTCTGAGCCGTCGATGATTTTATTGGGTTTATTCCATTTATTTCTGTCTTTAGAAGAGGAAAATCCACCAATTTACACCTTTATTTCTCTTATTTCCGCCTCCAGAAGATTAAAAGCTCAACGATGGGTTTTGCCGGTCAATGGTTTATTTGGGTTCTGGAAGAGAAGGAGCCGCCGGTTGATGGTTTATTGACTTTATTTCTGTCTCTAGTTGGTTTTCTTGGGTTTGTTTCATTTCTGAAGAGGAAGAGCCACCAGTTAACGATGATTTTATTGGGTTTTGGGTTTTATTTCTGACTCCGGAAGAGGCAAATGCAACAGTTGATGGTTCGTTCATTCCATTTCTGGCTTTGGCAAGAGCAAGAACCACCTCTCAATGACCATTTGATTAGTTTTCTTGGCTTTATTTCTGGCTCTAGAAGAGGAAGAGACACCAGTCAATGGTTTATTGGTTTCATTTCTGGCTCTGGTTGCCAGTCAATGGTTTATCGGTTTGATTTCTGGTTCTGGCTGCCAGCCGATGGTTTATTGGTTCGATATCGGGTCAATGGTTTATCGGTTTGATTTCTGGTTCTGGCTGCCAGCCGATGGTTTATTGGTTCGATATCGGGTCAATGGTTTATCGGTTTGATTTCTGGTTCTGGCTGCCAGCCGATGGTTTATTGGTTCGATATCAGGTCAATGGTTTATCGGTTTGATTTCTGGCTCCGGCTGCCGGCCAATGGTTTATTGGTTCGACATCGGGTCAATGGTTTATCAGTTTAATTTCTGGCTCCATCTGCCAGTCAATGGTTTATTCATTTCATTCTCGGCCCCGGCAAGAGCAAGAGCCACCAGTCAATGACCATTTCATCGCTTTCCTCATCTTCTTTCCACTCTGTTTCTGGCTCTGGAAGAGGCACCAGTTGATGGTTTATTGGTTCGATTTCCAGCTCTGGCTGCCGGTCAATGGTTTATTCATTTCATTGTTGGTTCTGGAAGAGGCCGAGTTGCCGGTCAATGGTTTATTCACTTCATTTCTGGCTCAGGCAAGAGGAAGAGCCACCAGTCAATGACGATTTTATTGGTGTTCTTGGGTTTTGGGGTTTTATTTCTGGCTCTAGGAGAGAAAGAGGCACCAGCCGATGGTTTATTGGTTCGATTTCGGGTCAATGGTTTATCGGTTTAATTTCTGGCTCCATCTGCCAGTCAATGGTTTATTCATTTCATTCTCGGCCCCGGCAAGAGCAAGAGCCACCAGTCAATGACCATTTAATTGCTTTCCTCATCTTCTTTCCGCTCTACTTCTGGCTCTGGAAGAGGCACTGGCTGATGGTTTATTGGTTCGATTTCCAGCTCTGGCTGCCAGTCAATGGTTTATTCATTTCATTGTTGGTTCTGGAAGAGGCAGAGTTGCATGTCAATGGTTTATTCATTTCATTTCTGGCTCTGGCAAGAGGAAGAGCCACCAGTCAATGATGATTTTATCGGGGTTTTTGGGTTTTATTTCTGGCTCTAGGAGAGAAAGAGGCACCAGCCGATGGTTTATTGGATCGATTTCAGGTCAATGGTTTATCGGTTTAATTTCTGGCTCCATCTGCCAGTCAATGGTTTATTCATTTCATTCTCGGCCCCGGCAAGAGCAAGAGCCACCAGTCAATGACCATTTCATGGGTTTCCCCATCTGTTTCCCCGCTCTATTTCTGGCTCTGGAAGAGGAAGAGGCGCAGGTTGATGTTCTTGGCCGCCAGCAGCTTGTTGCACTCCACCGAGTCGCGGATGGGCAGCGCCAGGTAGTCGCTCTCGGCGCTCTCGTTGCTGAAGACGAAGCGGTAGATGACGGGGCGGATCTTGACGTCGTCGTAGGGCCCCTCGAGCAACAGGAAGGAGCATTCGAGCGGCGCGTTGACCTTGCTCTTGAGCAGGAGCTGGAAGGAGAGGGTGCGCTTGCAGGACAGGTTGGGGTTGCGCTCCGAGTCGTTGACGCGCGCCTTGAGCACCCACGTCTGGTTCAGCACCGTCAGCCGCGGCGTCTCGTAGTACAGGCGGGTGATGAAGTCGTCGGTGCGGTACGGCCGGAACTGGACCTCTGCGGAGCGGGGAGAAACGGGGAGAGAGATGGGAAGCGCAGGCCGGGAATGGGGGGAGCGTGCCCCAAAATGGGGAGAGCGCTCCCCAAAATGGGGAGATTTCGGTCAGGGAGGGGGAAAGAGCTGGAAGACACCCCAAATAATCAGGAGAACACACCCAAAAATGGGGAGAGCACACACCAATAATGGGGAGAGCGCACCCCAATAATGGGGAGATTTGGGTCAGGGACGGGGAGAGAGGTGGGAAATGCACCCCAAAAATGGGGAGAACACACCGGAAAATGGGGAGAACACACCGGAAAATGGGGAGAACACACCGGAAAATGGGGAGGAATTGGGGTCGGGGAGGAGCAAAGCCATGGGAAACACATCCAAAAATGGGGAGAACGCACCCAAAATGGGGACATTTGGGTCAGGGAGGGCAGAGAGCTGGGAAATGCACCCCAAGAATGGGGAGAACATGCCCAAAAATGGGGACAATTGGGGTCAAGGAGGGGCGAAAAATGTGAAAATGCACCCCAAAAATGGGGAGAACGTGCCCAAAAATGGGGAGAATTGGGGTCAGGGAGGGGCAGAGTGATGGGAAACTCACCCAAATATGGGGAGAAGACACCCAAAAATGGGGAGAATTGGGGTCTGGGAGGGACAGAGAGCTGGAAGACACCCCCAAAAATGGGGAGAATGCACCCAAATAATGGGTAGAGCACACCCCAATAATGGGGAGATTTGGGTCAGGGAGGGGGAAAGAGCTGGAAGACACCCCAAAAATGGGGAGAACACACCCAAAAATTGGGAGAATTGGGGTCTGGGAGGGGCAAAGTGATGGGAAAGTCACCCAAATATGGGGAGAAGACACCCAAAAATGGGGAGAATTGGGGTCGGGGAGGAGCAAAGCTATGGGAAACACACCCAAAAATGGGAGAAGACACCCAAAAATGGGGAGAATTGGGGTCTTGGAGGGGCAGAGTGATGGGAAACACACCCAAAAATGGGAGAAGACACCCAAAATGGGGAGAATTGGGGTCTGGGAGGGGGATAGAGTTCGGAAATGCCCCCCAAAAATGGGGAGAACATGCCCCCAAAATGGAGAGAACATGTCCAAAATGGGTAGAATTTGGGTCTGGAAGGGGGAGAGAGTTGGGAAATGCACCCCAAAAATGGGGAGAATTGGGGTCAGGGAGGGACAGAGTGATGGGAAACTCACCCAAAAATGGGGAGAACACACCCAAAAATGGGGAGAATTGGGGTTGGGGAGGAGCAAAGCTATGGGAAACACACCCAAAAATGGGAGAAGACACCCAAAAATGGGGAGAATTGGGGTCTGGGAGGGGCAGAGTGATGGGAAACTCACCCAAATATGTGGAGAAGACACCCAAAAATGGGGAGAATTGGGGTTGGGGAGGGGCAGAGAGCTGGAAGACACCCCCAAAAATGGGGAGAACTCACTCCAATAATGGGGAGATTTGGGTCAGGGAGGGGGAGAGAGCTGGAAGACACCCCAAATAATCAGGAGAACACACCCAAAAATGGGGAGAGCACACCCCAAAATGGGGAGATTTGGGTCAGGGAGGAGGAAAGAGTTGGGAAATGCACCCCAAAAATGGGGAGAACACACCCAAAAACGGGGAGAATTGGGTTGGGGGGGGAGCAGAGCTCTGGGAAACACATCCAAAAATGGGGAGAATTTGGGTCAAGGAGAGGGAGAAAATAGGAAATACACCCCCAAAAATGGGGAGAACACACCCAAAAATGGGGAGATTTGGGGTGAGAGAGGGGCAGAGAGCTGGAAGACACCCCCAAAAATGGAGAGAATGTGCCCAAAAATGGGGAGATTTGGGATGAAAGGGAGAAGAGGTCGGGGAAAAATATCCAAAAATGGGGAGAACCCAAAAGTGGGGAGAACGCACCCCAGAAATGGGGAGAGCGCACCCCAAAATGGGGAGATTTGGGTCAGGGAGGGGGGAGAACTGGGAAATGCCCCCCAAAAATGGGGAGAACACACCCAAAATGGGGAGAATTGGGGTCTGGGAGGGGCAAAGTGATGGGAAAGTCACCCAAAAATGGGGAGAACACACCCAAAATGGGGAGAATTGGGGTCTGGGAGGGGCAAAGTGATGGGAAAGTCACCCAAATATGGGGAGACGACACCCAAAAATGGGGAGAATTGGGGTCAGGGAGGGACAGAGAGCTGGAAGACACCCCCAAAAATGGGGAGAATGCCACCCAAGAATGGGTAGAGCACACCCCAATAATGGGGAGATTTGGGTCAGGGAGGGGGAAAGAGCTGGAAGACAACCCCAATAATGAGAACGCACCCCAATAATGGAGAGAACGCACCCCAAAATGGGGAGATTTGGGTCAGGGAGGGGGAGAGAGTTGGGAAATGCACCCCAAAAATGGGGAGAACACACCCAAAAATGGGGAGAACTGGGTCAGGGAGGAGCAAAGCTATGGGAAACATGTCCAAAAATGGGGAAAAGCCACCCAAAAATGGGGAGAACACACCCAAAAATGAGGAGATTTGGGGTCAGGGAGGGGGAAAGAGCTGGAAGACAACCCCAATAATGAGAACACACCCAAAAATGGGGAGAATGCACCCCAATAATGGGGAGATTTGGGTCAGGGAGGGGGAAAGAGCTGGAAGACAACCCCAATAATGAGAACGCACCCCAATAATGGGGAGATTTGGGTCAGGGAGGGGGAGAGAGGTGGGAAATGCACCCCAAAAATGGGGAGAACACACTGGAAAATGGGGAGAATTGGGGTCAGGGAGGGGCAGAGTGATGGGAAACTCACCCAAAAATGGAGAGAAGACACCTAAAAAATGGGGAGAACACACCCAAAAATGGGGAGATTTGGGGTCTTGGAGGGGCAGAATGATGGGAAATGCACCCCAAAAATGGGGAGAACACACCCAAAATGGGGAGATTTGGGGTCTGGGAGGGGGATAGAGTTGGGAAATGCCCCCCAAAAATGGGGAGAACATGCCCCGAATTGGGGAGAACATGCCCAAAACTGGGGAGAACATGCCCAAAACTGGGGAGAATTTGGGTCTCGAAGGGGGAGAGAGATGGGAAATGTACCCCAAAAATGGGGAGAACACCCCCAAAAATGGGGAGAATTTGGGTCGGGGAGGAGCAAAGCTATGGGAAACACATCCAAAAATGGGGAGAAGACACCCAAAAATGGGGAGAATTGGGGTTGGGGAGGGACATAAAATGGGAAATGCACCCCAAAAATGGGGAGAACACACCCCACACCAGGGAGGATTCGGTAGGGGAGAGCAGAGTGCTGGAAAACACCCCCAAAAATGGACAGAACACCCCTAAAAATAGAGAGAGAATGGGTTGGGGAAGAGCAAACCTGTGCAAAACACCCCAAAATGGGGAGATTTGGGTCAGGGAGGAGCAGAGTGCTGGAGAACACCCCCAAAATGGGGAGAACACCCCCAAAATTGGGAGATTTGGGTCATGGAGGAGCAGAGTGCTGGAGAACACCCCCAAAATGGGGAGAAGAGCCCCAAAATGGGGAGATTTGGGTCAGGGAGGAGCAGAGTGCTGGAGAACACCCCCAAGATGGGGAGAACACCCCCAAAATGGGGAGATTTGGGGTGTCAGGGGGTTGACGGCTGCCAAAAGGCTTTCCAACGTCCAGTACAGACAGACGGATGCGGTTCGGGTGGCCAAGTGCCGTTTATTGGGATCCGAGGGGCGGCACAAACCCTGGTGACACAATCCGGATGGCGTTTAAAGCCTAAACCCGGTTTTAACACAGATACACCCAAATAAAACCCGGCTTACCTACCTGTGCGGCATCACCGGTGCTTCCCACACCCATCACCGGCAAAGCCAGCGAGAAGGCGCCGGAACATCATTTACGGTGCGATTTATCAACTATCGATCGCTTCTAAACTCTTTGGCGCTACCAAACGCGTCCCGCCCGAGATTAAGCCGGGTTTTTGGCGGCGCCGTTACCTGTGTAGCCGATCTTCTCGAAGCTGAGGAGGCTGAAGATGCTGTTGTAAAGCTGCATTTCTTTTTTCCTCGTTTGGTCCATCTCGTCTAAGATCTCCATGAGCTCGTTGCCGGTTTTGGTGGGGTGGGTGCACTCGGCCTCGTGCACCGTTAATTCGTGGAAGGGGCCTTGCCAGGGGCAGCCGATGCGCTTGTATTTGCACTGGGTCACCCTGTTGGGGCGGAAAGGCGGATTTAGAGCTGGAGAAACATTGCGGTTGAAAGAGATGCTCGAAATCACGATGGGGACACGGTGACGCAATGACGGGACGTGATGGCAAAGTGATGCGGGATACGGTGGCAAAATGATGGGGGCATGGTGACAGAATGATGGGGGACATGGTGTCAAAATGATGGGGACATGTTGGCAGAATGACGGGGGACACGGCGTCAAAATGATGGGGGACATGGCGTCAAAATGATGGGGGACGCGGCGACAAAATGATGGGGGACGCGGCGACAAAATGATGGGGGACGCGGCGACAAAACGATACAGGATATGGTGTCAAAATGACGGGGGACATGGTGACAGAACGATGGGGGACGCGGCGTCAGAACGATGGGGGACGCGGCGTCAGAACGATGGGGGACGCGGCGTCAGAACGATGGGGGATATGGCAACAAAATAATGGGGGACACGGTGTCTAAATGATGGGGGACACGGTGTCTAAACGATGGGGGACACGGTGTTAAAATGATGCGGGATATGGAGTCAAAATGATGCGGGATATGGAGTCAAAATGATGCGGGATATGGAGTCAAAATGATGCGGGATATGGAGTCAAAATGATGCGGGATATGGAGTCAAAATGACGGGGGACATGGAGTCAAAATGACGGGGGACATGGAGTCAAAATGACAGGAGACACGGCAACAAAATAATGGGGGACACGGCATCAGAACGATGGGGGATATGGAGTCAAAATTGTGTGGGACGTAGAGTCAAAATGACGGGAGACATGGCAACAAATTAATGGGGGACACAGCAACAAAATGATGTGGGACACGGTGTGTAAATGACGGGGAACATGGTGCCAAAACGATACAGGATACAGTGTCAAAACAATGGGGGATGCGGTGTCAAAATGATGCGGGACATAGTGTCAGAACGATGGGGGACACGGTGACAGAACGATGGGGGACATGGTGTCTAAATGATGGGGAACATGGTGTCAGAATGATGGGGAACACGGCGTCAGAACCATACAGGATACGGTGTCAAAACAATGGGGGACATGGTGACAGAAGGATGGAGGACACGGTGTCTAAATGATGGGGACACGGTGGCAAATGATGCGGGATACGGTGGCAAATGATGGGGGACACGGTGTCAAAATGACAGGAGACACGGCAACAAAATAAAGGGGGACACGGCTTCAGAACGATGGGGATTATTGAGTCTAAATGATGCGGGATATGGAGTCAAAATGATGGGGACACAGTGTCAAAACGACGCAGGATATGGAGTCAAAATGATGGGGACACAGTGTCAAAATGACGGGAGACGTGGCAACAAAATAATGGGGGACACGGCAAAAAAATGATGTGGGACACGGTGTCTAAATGATGGGGGACATGGTGACAAGATGATGGGGGACACGGCACCAAAATGATACAGGATACAGTGTCAAAACAATGGGGGATGTGGTGTCAAAATGATGCAGGACGTAATGTCGGAACGATGGGGGACACGGCAATAAAATAAAGGGGGACGTGGCATCAGAATGATGGGGATTATTGAGTCTAAATGATGCGGGATATGGAGTCAAAATGATGGGGACACAGTGTCAAAATGACGGGAGACATGGCAACAAAATAATGGGGGACACAGCAACAAAATGATGTGGGACACGGTGTCTAAATGATGGGGGACACGGCACCAAAACGATACAGGATACGGTGTCAAAACAATGGGGGATGTGGTGACAGAACGATGGGGGACGTGGTGGCAAAATGATGCAGGTTATGGAGTCAAAATGATGGGGGACAGGGTGTCAAAATGACGGGGACGTAGTGTCAGAATGATGGTGAACACAGCATCAGAACGATGGGGATGTAGTGTCAGAATGATGGAGGATACGGTGTCAAAATGATGGGGGACACCGTGACAAAATGACTCAGGACACAGTGTCAGAATGATGGGGAACACAGTGTCAAAATGAAGGCGGACACGGTGTCGGAATGATGGGGGACAGGGTGGCACAACCATGGGGGATATGGTGTCAGAATGATGGGGGACAGGGTGGCAGAACCATGGGGGATATGGTGTCAGAACGATGGGGGACACGGTGTCAAAATGATGGGAGACATAGCGTCAGAATGACGGGGACACGGCGTCAGAACGATGGGGGACACGGCGTCAAAATTACTCGGGACATGGTGGAAGAATGATGGGGGACACCGTATCAGAATGATGGGGAATATGGAGTCAAAATGATGCAGGACGTAGTGTCAGAACCATGGGGGACACGGCGACAAAACGAAGGGGGACGTAGTGTCAGAACCATGGGGGACACGGCGACAAAATGATGTGGAACACAGTGACAAAACGAAGGGGGACGTAGTGTCAGAACCATGGGGGACATGGCGACAAAACGAAGGGGGACACGGCGACAAAACGAAGGGGGACACGGCGACAAAACGAAGGGGGACACGGCGACAAAACGAAGGGGGACGTAGTGTCAGAACCATGGGGGACATGGCGACAAAACGATGTGGAACATGGTGACAAAATGAAGGGGGACACGGCGACAAAATGAAGGGGGACGTGGTGTCAGAACCATGGGGGACACGGCGCCAAAACGAAGGGGGACGCGGCGCCAAAACGAAGGGGGACATAGTATCAGAACCATGGGGGACATGGTGACAAAATAATGCAGAACATGGCGACAAAACGAAGGGGGACGTAGTATCAGAACCATGGGGGACATGGCGACAAAACGATGTGGAACATGGTGACAAAATGAAGGGGGACATGGCGACAAAACGAAGGGGGACGTGGTGTCAGAATCATGTGGGACACCGTGTCAAAATCATGCGGGACACCGTGTCAAAATCATGCGGGACACCGTGTCAAAATCATGCGGGACACCGTGTCAAAATCATGCGGGACACCGTGTCAAAACAATGTGGGACACCGTGTCAAAACAACGTGGGATCGGCGTCAAAACGATGGGGCCGCAGCACCAAAGGCTTTGGGCCACGGTGCCACCAGCTTTTTGTGTCGGGGCGCCGGTTACCTGTCCTGGCACTCTTCTTTTTGGTGGCGCTCCAGGAGGGAGCGGGGGAACTGCTGGGTGCAGAAGGCGCACTCGGAGGGCAGCTCGCTCACGGCTTTCTCCACGGCCAGGTTGCGGCAGCACAGGCTCTTGCTGATCTCGCAGCGGCAGTTGGGGCACGTGGCTTGTTCCTCCTTGAGCCGCGCGTCCGCCAGGAGGTGGATGAAGCAGCCGGCGCACATCAGGTGCCCGTTGGTGCACTGGGGGGAGAAACCAAACATCAGCATCGCGCCGGGGGGGGAAACCGAGTCATGCAAAGGGAGTTTGGATGCGCCGGGGGCGGAAAAGACGCTATGCCAACCCAAAAAACACGCGGCGGGTGGTAAAGGGGGTAGGGAGCGGGGCGGAGTGCGCTCGGAGTGCCGGCGAATCGCACCAAAATAAGGGGGAATGTCCACCCCAGCGCGCGCCAGATCTGTGGGATCACAAGGTTTGGAATGTGCCGCGCACGTCCCAAAAATCGAAGGGTTTAGGGGAAAAATCATCTTGAAAAGGTGTTTATGATGGCGGCGTCAACTTGTCCCAGAAAATAGAGGGAAAGAGTGAAAATCCAGCGGCAAATTCTGGGCTTTGCCAACAGTGATGGTTGGGGAGGATGGTGAAGCCGCGTCCATCGCTGCGGGTGTCCTGGCAAAGGGGTCGCGTGGTGATGGTGGCACCGGATCCACCGGGAGCTGCGCCGGGTGTTTCTCCAGCGCCGGTGAGCGCAGGGACCTGTCGAGGGACACACGGACGTCCCAACAGCCGCGGAAGCTCCCGCCGGTGGCTTCATGAACATCCTTCCCCAAATCCGGTGAGGATTCACCGTCACCTCCAGGATGAGCTTTGGCACGTCGTGGGGATTCATCCCCAAATTCCAGCCAGGATCCCACCGGCGGGACGAGCGGGAGCTCGTTAGACGGCGCCGGGATGAGTTTTAATCCAGGATTAGCGCCGGATCTGCTGAGCCGCCACGTCCATTGTTCCCGCTCCAAAACCTTGCGGTTTCCCATCCTGCCGGGTGCTGAACCGGCGCACGGCGACGGCTCCGAAATAACCGCGTCGGCTTTGCCTGAAAATCCTCGTCACCAACCACACCAGTTCTGGATCCGGCCGAGCGCTCCCGGCTCCTCCTCAGCGTGTAATTACAGCCGCTCGTTAGCGCTTTGGTCCAAACGAACGAACGTGCTGGAGGGCGGGAAGGTGCCGGTACCGCGGGTTTAATTACATCCCCAGCAAAGGCTTCGTCAGGTCTAATTAAACAGGGGGTGGGGAGGATGAGGAGGTCGGGAGGAAGGATGCGGAGCGTCCGTCTGTCCGGCCCGGCACGTGGAGCCGGTTTGGCGAGCGCCGGTGCCAGATTGGTTGGGGATCTGGCACCCAGCGGGGCTTTAATGCTCTTAAACGTCGCCAACAAGGGGATCCCCCCCCCAGAATGATCCCCGCTCCACAAAAAAACAGGGACAGGACCCCCCGGCTCTGCCGCCACCATTGGCAAAGTCACCGATGCGACCGGGTCACCAAAAGCATTTCCGGGGGTTGGTGACAGTGGGGGGGGGCTCAGGGTGCTGGGGGGGGTGCAGGGGGTATCTGGAGCCCTAAGAGGTGGGGGGGGTGGGACAGATGGACGACACTGGGGTCCCTAAAAGGGGACGGGACCCTGAAGACCCCAAATGGGATGGCGTGGGGACCCTGGGGTCCCTAAAAGGGGACAGGACCCTAAAGTCCCCAAATGGGGTGGGGGGCAACCCTGGGGTCCCTCAAGTCCCCACATGGGGTGTGGGGGGAGAACCTGGGGTCCCTAAAATGGGACAGGACCCTAAAGTCCCCAGATGGGGCTGGGAAGGGGAACCTGAACCCCCCCGTTGAGCAGTGAGGGGGGGTCTTGGGGAGCACCCAGTGCAGTGGGTGCCTGAGGAGACTGGGTGGGGGTCAGTGGCCCCCATGGGGTGAGAGGGACTGATGGAGGGGGTCCCTCTTTTTTGGGGGGACGGAGGGTGACAGGGGAGGATCTTGTTGGGGTGACAGGGGGGCAGCTGATATCAGTGACCAGGGGGGCACAGAGACCCCAGGGGCCTGTGACTGATGGGGGGCGGGGGGAAATACAAGGAGCTGGGGGGTCACTGAGCAGTGGGGGGGGGCGGACAGGGGACAAGGGGCTCTGGGGGGGCTGCGACTGAGGTGGGGGGACAAGGGTCAAATAGGGGGGACAAGGAGCCCTGGGGGGGTGCAAGAAGCCCCTGAGGGGGCTGTGATTGATGGGGGGGACACAAGGAGCTGGGGGTGTCACTGAGCAGGAAGTGGAGGGACAAGGGACAAGGGGCTCAGGGGGGTTGTGACCAATGGGGGGTGTCAAGAATGGGGGAGAAGGTGGCCTGGGGGGGCACAAGGAGCCCCTGAGGGGGCCTGTGATTGATTGGGGAGGGACACAAGAAGGTGGGGGTGTCACTGAGCAGTGTGGGGGGGACAGGGGACAAGGTGCCGGAGGCGGGGGCAAAAAGCCCCAGGGGTGTCACTGATGGGGGCAAGGACACAGAGAGCTGGATGGTGACAACAAGGGGGTTGGTGGCCGATGAAGGGACAAGGAGGCTCTGGGGGGGCTGTGACTGATGGGGGGGGACACAAGGAGCTGGGGGTGTCACTGAGCACCAGGGAGGGGACAAGGGACAAGAAGCCCTGGGGGGGCACAAGGAGCCCCTGAGGGACCTGTGATTCTTCAGGGAGGGGACACAAGGAGCTGGGGGTGTCACTGAGCAGGAGCAGGGGGACAAGGAGCTCTGGGGGGGCTGTGACTGAGGTGGGTGGGACAAGGGTCAAATATGGGGACAAGGTGGCCTGGGGGCTGCCAGGAGCCCCTGAGGGACCTGTGATTGATGGGCAGAGGGGGACAAGGAGGGGGTGTCACTGAGCAGTGGGAGGGGGGACAGGAAACAAGGGGCTCGGGGGGGGGGCAAAAAGCTTCGTGGGGTGTCACTGATGAGAGGGGGGACGTGGAAAGCTGGCTGGGACA